>NW_026057578.1:51116929-51277982 GCF_023721935.1 Panthera uncia | reverse complement strand
AAAAAAAAAAGAGGTTAGAGTGGGAGAGAGCCAAAGCATAAGAGACTGTTAAAAACTGAGAACAAATTGAGGGTTGATGGGGGGTGGGAGGGAGGGCAGGGTGGGTGATGGGTATTGAGGAGGGCACCTTTTGGGATGAGCACTGGGTGTTGTATGGAAACCAATTTGACAGTAAATTTCATATATTAAAAAATAAAAAATTAAAAATTAAAAATTAAAAAAAAAAAAAGCTTAGGACAGAAAGCTGCCACCACAGAGTGAAAGTGCCCAAGGTTAGTTAGTGAGATATTATAATGGGATCATCAGCAACTTGTTATATTACCTGCAGGAAGCTACTTTCCATCTGGTGCCAATATACTTTGATCACAACTTCAAACTCCACTTGCCCCCCCAGGCCCTTTGCTTCTTACACACACAAATTAATGATTACTACCTGAGTGTTTTTTGCTGCATATTCACCACATGTGTAAGATTTTGAGAGCTCAATAAATACGGAGACAAAACCCCTATTCAGGGCTCTTGTCTCCTCCCAGACATTAGCCTCCCTCGTATTCAGTTATGCATCTGCTCTCTTGCTGGACAAGAGAGAACTCCAGATTCATAGTCTGTGACAGCTTTATACTTAAGGGGGAAATTTTTGACTAAATCAAAAAACATTGTTTAAAAAAAGTATCCAACTTAAATATGCTAAATTATTGTCTTTTAATTCCTGTTATGGAAGGCAAGGTTCTCTCTCTAACTTATACATGTAGATAATATCATCACTCAGGTAAATGCAGAAGAAAACCATCCAGCTTCAAAGTAGAATACAAGGGACTAATAATATGTAAATAATAAATCTCAAAATGGTCACATAAATTTAGCTTAGAACTATGAGCAATAGTCATTATATACTTTAATAATTACCCTCATGGATTTTCTTGCTACTAAGAAATTACTTACTTTTCAATTTCTGAAAAATATGGGAATAGTGTCCCTCATGAGACTGTAGAAAATAAGAACTCACTTGGCACTTCAGAATAAGATAGATTTTGGGGACACCTGGGTGGCTCAGTTAGTTAAGCATCCGACTTCAGCTTAGGTCATGATCTCATCGTTTGTGGGTTCAAGCCCTGTGTTGGTCTCTGTGCTGACGGCTCAGAGCCTGGAGCCTGCTTAGAGTTCTGTGTCTCCTTCACTCTCTGCCCTTCCCCTGCCTGTTCTCTCTCTCTCTCTCTCTCTCTCTCTCTCTCTCTCCCTCTCATATAAATAAACATTTAAAAAAATTTTTAAAGATAGATTTTGATCTGCTAAATTATGTCCAGAGGAGGGTAATTGGAATGGCGGAGGATCCTAAAATCCAGTAGCATGAGAAATATTTAAAGATAAGTAGACTTGGGAGAAATCTGTTGGTTGTCTTCAACTCTCTAAAGAGTTTTCATGGAAAGCAGATTGGTCCACAGGACAAGACTGGATAATGGATGTATGTTGTAATGAGAAGGATTTCAGCTGAGGATAAGGAAGAACATTCTAGCTAAATGAAATGGAATAGACATCCTTGTTAGGTGGTAATCTACTAGACCTGGAAAAGTATAACAGAAGCTGTAGCATATGGTAAAGGAAATTCTTACATCATGTGGGAAGTAGGATTAGGATTAGAACATGTTTAATGTCCTTTCCAACACTAAATTTCCTGATTCTCAGAGATGACAAAGGACTCCAAACTTAAATGCTATCAGTAGTGTGTGAGGCATGATGTGTAGGGTGAAACTGGTGATTCTACCTCTTCATATTTTTTCACACCACCTACTTTGCTACCACCTTCTCTCAGCTGAGTCACTACAGGTGTTTTCTGAATGGACCCTGCCTCCATCTTCCCTCATTCTAGTTTATTTTTTTCACTATAGTTAGGATGATATTTCTAAATCACAAATCTGATTTTCCCATTTTCCCACATACAGCCTTTCAGTAGCTTCCCATTTTCCTTAGAATATAGTTGAAATGCCTCAGCATGGCTGTAGTTACCTCTTCAGTCTATTCCCTGGCCCTCCCCACTGACCACCCTCACTGGCCTTCCCCACTGACCACAAAGTTATGACGCTTGCCTTCAGGCCTCTGCACTTGTTCCTAACTCTGCCTTGCATCCTATTATCCCTTTCTTTGCATACTCCCTTCCCCTTAATCTGGCTACCTTTTACTTCATCAAGACTCAGTTTACTTCTGAAAATCATCAATATCCTTTAATAATTGGGCTCAAGAGCCCTTCTAGTGTTCCTACTTCCTCTAAGTTATCACTTATCACACACACACACACACACACACACACACACAGAGTTATTCAACAGAAGTAACTTTATCTTATTCATCACGATATTCTCATGTACTAAAACTATGTCTGTTACACAGGAAGAATTCAATGAATATTTGCTGGATTAAAGAAGGAAAGAATGTACTAAGTCATCTAACCTCCACAGGCTGGGGCATTCAGAAAAATGTTCATGGGACACCTGGGACTTTGAGTCATAAAGAAAGGGAAGAGAATTCCAGGCAGGTAGATGGCATGTTGGCATGTTGAAAAACGGCCTATTGTAAGGAAGGTGTGGGGTTTTTTTAAAGTTTATTTATTTTCAGAGAGAGAGTGCAAGAGACAGCATGAGTGGGAGGGGCAGAGAGAGGGAGAGAGAGAACCCCAAGCAGGCTCCACACTGTCAGTACAGAGCCTGATGTGGGGGTCAAACTCACAAATCATGAGATCATGACCCCAGCTGAAATCGAGAGTCAGACGCTTAACTGACTGAGTCACCTGGGAACCCCATATGTAAGGAAAGTGTTTAAGGACAAGACTGTCAAAGTAAGTAGAGCCACAGTACAGCTGTTCTGGAAAATTTGGCAGTTCTTCAAAAGTTAAACATAGAATTTCCATATGACCTAGCTATTCTTCTCCTAGGAATACACCCAAAAGAATTGAAAAACATGTCCACAAAAACTGGTACCCATATTTAGAATAACTAAAAGGTGGGAAAAACCCAAATGTTCATCAACTAAGGAATGGATAGACAAAATATGATATATCTATATACAATGAGATACTACTCTGCAATAAAAAGTAATCAAGTATAAATAGATGTTATAGCATTGATAAACTCTGAAATTATTATGCTAAATGAAAGTGGATACACACAAAAGGTTACATATTGTATGATTCCATTTATATGAAATGTCCAGAATAGGCAAATCCATAGAGACAGAAATTAATAGTTACCAGAGTGGAAGAAAAGGGAAAGTGGGAAATGGTTGCTATTGGGTAGAGTTTGGACAGCTGGGGGAGGCAGAGGTTGATAAAAATTAGTGATGATGGTTGTACAACTTTGTGAATATACCAAAACTCACTGAATTTTACACTATAAAAGTTTTTTAAATAAACTAAAACTTTTTCACCTATATATAAATGAACAAAATAAAAGGATAAACAAAGCAGAAGGCACTGCATGTCAGTCTTATGAGTCTGAATATTAAAGATTTCTGAGCAAGAAAAAGGCATAAACAGAGTGCCCAAGACAATTTTACAAAGAATTGGACAAAGTAAATCTTGGAGGAATGATGGCCAATTAGAAGACAATTATTGAGTCACAAGTCAGTGAGGGCCTGGATTCAGCTTTTGACAATAAAACTGAAAGGAAGGAGAGGTTCAAGAGACATGATACAGGAAAAACTGACAGGACTTTGACAACTAAGTGAATGTTTAGAAGGAAAATTAGGAGTAGAATTTGGCAGTTCTTCATAAGTTAAACGTAGAGTTTCCATATGACCTAGATAGTCTGCTCCTAGGAATATACCTGATTTAGAAGTCAGCTGTATGGAGAAAATTGAGAAAGAGAATTTAGCTTTGGAAACCAGGACAATGCAAATACCACATAGATCAAGAGAAGTAGTTATTTAGGAAACTGTGGTAAACCATATTTAAAGCTGCAAAGAAACTAAAAAGAATAAAGGAATATTCTTAGAATTTTTTTCACATTCATCATTCTTTAGTGACCCTGGGAGCTATGATTCAATTCCATAAACAAAATCCTCTTAAATGGCTTCTAAATAAGTGGGTAACTCACCTATGTGAGGAACTTCTGAAGAAAATATGATAAAATCCCATGAAGCCGCCCTCTTTCTTCTAGTCCATTTGTAATACAAGGAAGTGGATGTATAATTCCTCACTACAAGTATAGCTCTTTCTTCTAGTGTTTTCTTGAAAGAAATCATTAATGCTGCCTCTCTGTGAAGCAGATGATTGGTTTCCCAGGTGCCAAAAGTTTTTGTGAACACTATCTTCCTTAAAACTAAAAAAGTAAAAGTGTTTCATTGGTGAGGTAAATAAGATTACAGTATGTTATCAACAATGTATTCTCTTTGGAACCTTCAATGTGGCTGTCCTCCAAGTACAAGCAGCAATGGCTGGCCATGCTCAAAGTACATAATACCATGATGTTGAAAATCAGGAAATTAATAAAGAACTTGGAGAACAGAATGAGTTGTGGTAGAAATTTTGCCAAGACTGGGGAGTACAGCTGACTCAGAACAAAGTTTAATTTCACCTTTGCCTTCTTGTCACTTACCAAGTTTAATGCTATTTTCAAGCACACACACAGAGTCATCCATGTAGCAGACGGTATCTGGCATTCTTCAATAGCAGGAGGAAATTTGTTTGCACTGGAACAAGTAAATATCATATCCTACCTCTTTACAATAATCAGAATAGGGGTGCCTGGGTGGCTCAATCAGTTAAGCATCCAACTCTTGATTTTGTTTCAGGTCATGATCTCACAGTCCTGAGATTGTCCCAGGCCAGGTTCCATGCTACACATAGAGCCTACTTCAGATTCTCTCCCACCTTCTCCCTCTGCTCCCCACCCCCTACACCACATGCTCTCTTGCTTGTAATAAATAAATAAATAAATAAATAACAAAAAAAGAAATAAAATAAAAAGTGATGTCAATGGGAGGAAAACTTCTCAATTCCTTATTATATATCTGCTATAATTTCCTGTAAATAATGCCAAAAAAGAGAAAATAAAATGTGAATGAGAAATGTGTAAACTTTGTCTTTTTCTTTTTCTTTTTTGTTTAAGTAGGCTTCATGCCCAGTGTGGAGCCCAATGTGAGGCTTGAAGTCATAACCCTGAGGTCAAGACCTGAGCTGAGATCAAGAGTTGGATCCTTAGCCAACTGAGCAACCCAGGTGCCCTAAAATGTGTAAATTTTTTAATAAGTTACACACTTTTGTCAAAATAAGTAATTTACTAATATTTATTTGTGTTGTATTTCTGTGTCTAATGCTGTTTTTGAAAAGAGCTTATAGAATTCATTCTTTAATAACCTAGAGTTTACTTTAAAATATTACTGGCTATGTTGGCCAAGCAAAATTAAGAGTGTAACTTGTAATGTTCACAGACAATGTAATGCTCTAGAACTGGGCTCTCAAACTCAATATTACTACCTAGAAGAGCCAGGCAAGCAATAGGAGTGAATGAAGCTGATTGGATGAAGGACCACAGGGGATACTGAGGGCTGTGCCAAACTGGGGAGCATATTCCAGCTAACCATTGGCATGGGCTCATGGGCCCAGACCATCTGTTTTTTTCTGGAGGAGCTGAAAAATACAGCGTTTTACATGAAAATGTCCAAATTTTTAATGTTAGTAATTTTAATAAAGTCCAAAGATACATCTTATGTATGACCTGATTTGGCAGTAGCCTGCCAATTTGTGAACTTTACTCAAACAAAAAATAGATAGATGATTGACAGAGAGATAGATGATAGATAGATAGATGGATAAACAGTTTGTCTTCTCCAGGAGATTTATAAAGATATTTTATTTTGCTAGGATGGAAATAACTAAAAACCAGTAGGCTTTTTAGGTTTCTAAGTGAACCTATTAAGTATTTTATATGTAAATCCCAAGGTTTTCTTTACATAATTTTATTCTTATTTTAAAGCCTCACAAATAAAGTATATTAAAATACATATAAGAGGAATGACCCAAGGGATGCCAGATTTCTAAAGTGTTCACATTCTGCCAGCAGATTTGGAAACACATAAGGGCAACAACCCAAAACCATTTTTGTGTCTTTCAAATTAATGCATTGCCTTCCCCAAGGACCCTGCAATGCATTCCCCATGTGACAATTGTTTCCATCATTGTGGAAAAACAACTGTTGGATAAGTTTAGAGAAAAAAATATACCTAACACTGGAATTCTCCCCGGAAAGAATTTCAGAATCCCTATAAGGTGTCAGACCCATTGTCTCACTAGCACCATATTCAGGCTGTGAATGAACCAAAGATGGCTATGCAACCAAGAATGACCTGCACATGACTTAGCATCCCTAGCTTTTCTCAGTAAACTGCCATCCAGTCAGCAACTTCAGATTAATGAAATCTAAATGTTTCCTAAAACAACCATTATCCTTTTCAATCCTTCAGTGAATTTGTTCCAGAACTTTACCACCTAACTCAAATCACACAAGAACAAAATTTTAAAGCTGAATGGATCCTGGAGATCATTTTCTTCAATCTCTTCACTTCCATTTCATTGTCCTAAAACTATCAAGACCAAACTTTAAAAGATGCATGAAGATTTCACAGAATTCTAAGAGTCTAGGAACAAATTTTTATTTACTCCATGTTTCTGTTTCATTATTTTGTAAATAATAAAATATAACCTAATGTTTCAAATATCTTATAGGCCATTTTTCTTCCCAGAATGGAATCCTACTTTTTGTGTTCAATTTCTATTTTATTTATGAAACTGTATTAACTGCTGGAAAATCCTAGGGGGTCATTTAGTGCCTTTTAATAGACATGTGATCCAACATACTCCAGAGGACCTACAAATAAGGTGAGTCAGGCCAACTTACAGCAATATTGCCTCTCTGAAAATTACCTGGCACATTCAGTATGGTTGTTCTCCATTTATAAGAACAATGGTTCATCATACTCCAAATAGCACAAGACTGTGTCAACTCTGTCAGCTAGAACTCACAAGGAAAGATAGGATCAGCCACTATAGTAGCTGCTGTGTTATCCTTGACATCATGTTTTTCTATATGGATGTGGAATTCTGGCAAAGAAAGAAAGAAAACATGGGCAAATATCACATTTTATCATCATAGCTGATGTAATTTAATGCATTGCCCCTTCCCAGGGTGTCTATCTGGTGTAACAGCTCCAAGAACCCAGCAAAGCCCCTTTAGCCTTTGGTACCACCTGAAATACCATACTGACGTTGTACCTTTTAGACCTAAAACATTCATGCGGTATCCACCGCCAAAAAAGTAGGTCTGAATTTTACTTTTTCTGAATAAATTTAAAATAGATTGTTTTAAAACCTCCCCAGTATATAGAAAAACTAAATTTCCACCATCTAGGAATAAACTCGTAGGAGGCTTACCATTATTTTTTGCCACATCCTTCTTAGTACAACAATTAGCACTATTTACTGCATCATTTCTGAATTTATAAAATGCTTTTCTAAACTATAAGTGTAGCCATGAACTGAAGAAAAGGTTCTCAGACACTTAGACTGAGCAGACATACAGAGCAACCTCTGCCAGTAAAACAGCAGCATCAAACTGCACATAGTCTTTATTTCATGTTCACCCTGTATAAACATCAAAGAATGTTAAAGCATGGAAGGAAAACACAAAGAGCCTCCAGACATAGACCAAACACACATCTGGTGTTTACATGAAAGCATGCAGGAGGAGGTGCAGTTTCAAGGACTGCTAGGCAGTTACAGAGGGTCTGTTCCCTAACTGGCTCCTGGGAGATCATGGGGCTCTGTTCTCATAGTGCTATCACGTTCAACAGCCTTGAAACCAGAACATTGCCAATGTTTCAGCAATTGCCCCATTCACCTTCCCAGGGCTTACAATGCACTCTCTAGAAATAACTCCAAGTAGGGACGCCTGGGTGGCTCAGTCGGTTAGACGTCCGACTTCAGCTCAGGTCACGATCTCGCGGTCCGTGAGCTCGAGCCCGCGTCGGGCTCTGGGCTGATGGCTCAGAGCCTGGAGCCTGCTTCCGATTCTGTGTCTCCCTCTCTTTCTGCCCCTCCCCCATTCATGCTCTGTCTCTCTGTCTCAAAAATAAATTAAAAAAAAAAAAAAGAAAGAACTCCAAATATATGTGACTGTTATTTTTAGTTATTTCCTTATCTACCAAGAAATTTAACATGAGGACACCCAAACTCTTTGCTTTGGGGTAATTCATTGTCACTGTGTAAGATCATGTGCTTCATATATCATTTAATATTCAGTGTTTATTACATGATGTTCAATTATTTGTTTCCACTGCTACCTACCCCACTACATTATGAGCTTCCCAAGGGCAGCAGTGCCAACATACTTCTTCTTGTGTCCTCATTACCTTAAAACATACCTAACATAGGGGCACCTGGGTAGCTCAGTTGGTTAAGTGTCCAGCTCTTGGTTTCAGCTCAGGTCATGATCTCACCATTCATGATATCCAGCCCCAGAGCTGACAGCACAGAGCCTGCTTGGGATTCTTTCTGTCCCTCTCTCTCTGACCCTCCTCTGTGCACTCTCTAAATAAATAAATAAATAAATAAATAAATAAACAAACTTAAAAAAATATATCACATATAATAAACACTTCATAATTTTAAGTGTAAATAAAGTTATAGTCATACCTTTTCATCTTGTTGCTCTCAAAAACACATGCAAAGCAGAATAATAGAATGTCATTTTGTATATATACCTTTTTCCATTTTGCAGTCTATTGTCTTTGAGGCCAAACTTTTGTATTTAAATCTGAGCTCTGCCACTGACAGGTTGTATAACCTTGGACAAGTTACTCAACCTCTCTGCCCCTCTGTGGTGTCCTCCATAAACTGGAGAGAATATTAGTATCTACTTCAAGCAGGTGTTGTGAGGAATAGATCAGTTATTCCATATAAAGAGGTCAGGACTGTGCCTGGCATACTGTAGGCCCTCTGTAAATAAATACAATTAACACAGAGGTAGGAGTCAAAATGACAGGCTCTTCTGATCTCTCATGTGTTTACCCAGGTCAAAGTTACAGAATGTCCCTGACCCATGCTTCTTCATGTTTTAGGGACCTAATAATAATTCTTCTCCTTTCTCACTAAAGCATTAGGAGAAAATCAACTTTTAAAATACTTTAATTCTCCAAAATATTTCTCTATTATAATGAACTATAAACTATTTTAACTTTTAAATAACTTTATTGTAAACTAATGCATACTTATTATAGAAAATTCCAGGGGCGCCTGGGTGTCTCAGTCGGTTAAGCGTCCAACTTCAGCTCAGGTCATGATCTCACAGTTTGTGGGTTACAGCCGTGCGTCGGGCTCTGTGCTGAGTGCTCAGAGCCTGGAGCCTGTTTCAGATTCTGTGTCTCCCTTTCTCTCTGACCCTCCCCCGTTCATGCTGTCTCTCTCTGTCTCAAAAATAAATAAACGTAAAAAAAAAAAAAATATATATATATATATATATATATATAAAAAAAAGAAAATTCCAGAAGTCTATTAAATTATATATCATTCCACCTCCCAAAGATAACTTTAACATTTTGGAATACATTCTTCAAGTTTTTCTATACATGTATTTTCATGTTAAAGTATCATTTGTTGGCATGTCTTAGGTACTACTGGAGGCAGAGGGAAAAATTACTGCTTAATGGTTCAGAATGAACAATTTAACAAAAACTGCAAAAAAAAAAATTGACTGGTACTTTTATGTCTTTCTGCATAGAGCTCACAGAAGTAAAGCTAAACATCAAGACCAGTCATAAAGACCACCTCATTATTTACGTTAACCAGCTACAATGCAGTTGAAGAACATTTTGTTTTCAATGCAGCTAATAATCCACACGGATTTTTGCTATACTTCTTAAAAAATAATAATCTAAAACAAACAGAACACACACAGTAGCCATTTTCTGCTCCTAAGATAGGACCTGGCTTCCCAACCTCACCTGGCCCATTTACAGGGTTAGGGAAAGTACAGCAGCAGATGCTTCATGGAGAGAAAATATGCCCCAGAGACCTTGTCTCTACGAGGTTAATGTTCATTTTTCTAACGTCTGACAGAAGCCAGGCTTGATGAAATAATAACAACCAAACATTCACTTCAACTTGAAGATGAGCTCAAGAATATAACAGAATGCCAAAAAAAAAAAAAAAAAAAAAAAAAAAAAAAAAAAAAAAAAAAAAAAAGAATATAACAGAATGCCAACTGAAGAGGTTCTCTCATAGAAGTCTTAGAAAGTCCTGGGAATAAAAGCTAGAACATGGAAGTGTCAACCAGATATCCCAGTAAGCTCAGAATAGCCAAACCTGCTCTGATAATCAAGGTATCTACAGAAAACAGCACAGAGGGTAAGTGCTCCCTCATTAAAGAAAGAAGAGAGATGTGCTTTATACCACATATAAAAGGAATTATTGTATAAGGAGTCTATGTGTTGGACACTGTGATGTTTAAATATGTCTAAGTTCAAATGCATTTGGAATCTCCAGCAATACATGAGATAGGTAATATTATCCCCATTTTACAGATAAGGAAACTGAGGCTCAGAAGATTAAATAATTTTTTTGAGGCCTCACAGACAGAAAGTGTCTAAGCTGAAATTCAAAACCACATTTTGAAGACCTCATTTTTAAAAAAGCAGACCTAACACCATTTATTAAGAGCATGTTTGCAGACTGGCAAAATGTTGGTTATTATTAAGTTTAAAAGCAGCTTTAGTCTTGTTTTCCCATGAATTCCTTAGGCCATCAGCTGAGGAATTATCCCTAAAGGTCTCTGGTTCTTCCTAGACCACCAACTGCTTCCCTCAAAACCAACTCTGCAGAAAACTGAAGTGAAAGGGCATGTGGATTACAGGACAAACCCTATAGTCCTGGGGAGACCCTCTGCTGACTTAAGCTGGGATGAGGGGTTAGGGATGGGCAGCAGCCTGGAGCAGAAGGGTGGCTGGAGGAAGCAATGACAGGGAAGAACTGGTAGAGGAAAGCTGCTAATCTTTTGCATTGGTCTTTCTTGTGTTTTGCCCAGAGACCATCATTGCCTACCCCTCAAGAGTGACAATCAGACCACCATGTCGGTATCTTTCAAGTCACAGGACAGCCCACAAGCTGGCTGCAGTGAGTTGTTGATGGAAATATCTACAGACAGAGCAGTGTCCCTTGCGTGTCATTCCTCCATGCCTTCAAACCCCCAGAGTTGCTGGGTGATCAGAAATAGACTGCCTCCTCCAGGGGCTGCTTCTCTGTGAGGGCTTCTAAAATAAGGCCTGATTTTCAACTTTTCTTTCCTATTTGTTTGTATGTTTGTATTTCTCTATGATTTTCTTAACCAATGTAATTTCTTTTTGAAATAAGGGAAATAAATAGTTCCCTTTTTGTCATAAAGAAAATAAAATTAAAGCATTTTGAGGAACTTTTTAAAACTGAAGATGGAAGGGAGTCAGTAAATAGGAGGGATCAATAGTTTAGAGGTAGCTTAAGATGCTCTGAGCTTGGATTCCTCTCCTAAAACTCACTGGGGTTGACAGAGCCCAGGCCCAGAAGGGCCTACAGCCCTTCTCAACACAGTGCCAGTCATTAGACAATAGAGCTCAAACACACACACACACACACACACACACACACACACACAGAGTCCTGTGAACAGGAACTCACTGACCACGATAATCAGGTATCTGAGGAATATAGCCACTTCAAAAGGAAGACAATCAGACAGCATTTACTAAAGTATGAGAACACACAAAGTGAGAAATCATGTGCAAACAAAAATTAACTATGAAAAATAGAATAATTGAGATAAAGAACACAACAGATGGAATAAATAGTAGAATAAGCTACATCCAAAGAACAAATTATCAAGGAGATACAAGATCAAATTGAGGAATTCTCCCAGACAAACAGCAGGAAATGATAGAAAGTGTAAAAGAAAAGCTGAGATAAGGAGAGAAGTAGAAAGGGCTAATATCTGCACAATGAGGAAGAAGTAAAGATGGACAGGAAGAATTGTTCAATGAAGTAGTAGAGATAAAGTTCCCAAAATTAAAGAAAAGAATGTGAAATTGAAAAGGCTCTGTCACAGAGAGTTGGACAGGATAAAGATGGAAAAACCTATGTGGAGAAAAACCTACATGTTTAACAACACGGCCAAAGAGAAATTCTAAATGTATTTTAAGAATTATAAAAAAGAGAACCACATCTACTAGCACAGTTCTAAAATTGATTTAAAATTCAACATTACCCCAGTCAAACTTAAAAAATCTTATGTAAATGTACAGGAAGAAATAAAAGGTTCACAAATGACCTTAAAAAGAAGCTATAAAAGGAGCATCTGCCAGACTAGACTAGAGGTCAACTGCAGAACCAAAGCAATGACACTGGATGGTTTTGTCACCAGACCAGAAAAACAGCCTGATGGAACAGAACAGAATGCTCAGAGGCTGATGGATGAATATATGGGAACTTGGAGGGGACATTACAAATCAAGAGGAAAAAGATTCATGGTAAATAGGTGACAGTAGGGAAAATGGCTTACTACATGGACAAGAAAAACTGAATTCCTATCTAACAACTTATTCAAGTGTAGGCTCTAGGCATATTAAAGACTAAATGTGAAAAAATGGTAAAAGTCTAAGGATAGAAGTTCATTTAATTCACAAAGAACTCTGAGACTGAAACAAGATGTAAGGCAAAAAAAATATTTAATAAATTTGATACATCAAAATTTTAACTTAGCTTAATAGAAAGAGAACAGAATGAGAAAAGTTATTTGTAATATCTAAAACCAAAAAGACCAATATTCACAATATACATAAAACTACCAAACCAGAAAGAAAAAGATAAAACCTAAATAGAAAAATGAGCAAAGGAGACCAGAGGAAGGCAATTTTCAGAAGAGAAAATAAAAAAATTAATAAGCATTTGAAGAGATGCTCAAAATTATTAGTAAACAAGAATCAATACAAATGAAAACAATGAGCTACCACTTCATATCTATTAAACAAGCAAAAATTAGAAAGTTAGATAACATACTGCTGGTGAAATGTACACATGTGCAGCTATCTAGAAGAGCAATTTGGCAATACCTATGCAAAATAAGTAAACAAATATTGTTTGACCCAGAAGTTCCACTGTTAGTATATACCCCAAATGAATGCATAAGCGATTCCATAAAGAATGTGCATAAGGATACTCATGTTCATGGTCCTTGTGGCCTTATTTTTCCTGGCTGGGAGTTGAAGGTTATCTGGGTGCTCATTTCCAGGAAAGTAAATAGGGTAAAATGTGGTGATGCACATTCTGGGATATCAGAAAACAATTAATTATAAGCAATAGATTTACCCACAGCAGTATATAGATATCTCTAAAATACTGTGCTTAGAGGAAAAAAAGTAACCAAATGAGATACATATAAACCAATATTGTTTATATAAATTAAAAAATACACACACTCAAACCATAAATATTCATTTTGCAAGAACACATACACCCAAAATGTACATGTTAAGTGTCATAAATTCTATGGGAAGAGGGCAATGGAGATGAGGTCTAAGGAAAAAAAAATAAGAAAGAAAGGTCTTACATGCACCAATGATGGTACTGTGCCATGAAGATTTACCTCAATTCTTTCTACCCTCTGTGTGGATAATTCCACCTCTACCACTTTCCATCATTCCTGAGACTACTGGAAAGAGTCTTATTAGAGAAAATGCATGGATGGTAGGCATGAACATTGGGTGGACAGTAGGCATAACACTGAGAAGCTCATCAGGCAATCTGAATCTGACATCCATCAGTCTCATCATAACCAGTGAAAAGTGGTGAGGAGGAGGAACAGAAAGCTTTCCTTGCCTGTACCCCCCATCAAGGTCATCTGCCATTCCCCTTAGTTTGCTATGTTCTGCTGCCCCCCCACCAAGACCCATGGTAGCATATCCTCATGTGGATATGTCGGAACACAAAGGTGATGCAAAGCACTAGACAAATGTGAAGCATTATTACCAGGTCTCTGCCACATCACTACTTGAATTTAGACATCATTTTTTGCTCTTCCAATTCCCTACACATGCTCTCAAGTCATAAGACATGACTGAGGAGATAATGAGATATACCTGGGAATTGAACAGTCCCCAAAAACACTCTATTAATTTTTACCTCAGCACCACAGACATCCAGAAAGGTAAACATCCCGACATAGTCAATTCAGTACAAAGGCCCAAGAAGGAATTCATCCATTTCAGAGATAAGAAGTGCTGAAAGAGAGGGAACCAGAGGAAAGGGGGAAAGAGGAGAGAAGAGGAATGAAAAGGAAAGAATAAAGTCCTTGCTTTGGTATTAGAGTAAGTATTGAAGGATTTCAAATTAATTGTGTTCAGTGCTTGTTGATAGAATTGTATCATGATAAATGAAGTACTTGTAACTGATGCAAAAGTCAAAAATAGTAGAACAAATTTTCACTGATTCTGCTACTTAGTTCTGATAAAAACTCAGGACACCATATATTTTCAGCATGAGATTAATATTTTCATGAGCAATAATAGCAACTTTTTGGCATTTCTTTCCTTGCAAGAGCACTGAAGGCTTGCCTAGACCAGGGCATGAGTGTAAAGACTGTCCATATGTTTTGCATTTACATTCAGTATTTTGTATTCATTCAATAAACCTCCATGTGGTTTGAGACCTGCACCAATTACTACCAGCCAGAGAGTTGTTGCTAAATAGTCTACAGTTTCAAACTTTGGGGACTCAAAGGAAGAGTGAATTCCACAGAGGTTTTTAGCTTTGGCACACTCCTCCTGCTTTACATGACCTGCTTGTATCAGTGGCAAAATACTCACATACCTTGCCAGGGATTAGAATTTTATTATTGGTAATTTCAACCTGTAATAGTCATACAGTGTGTGTGACTTCAATCAACTATACCAACCTTTAAAGACTTCTTGTGGCCACATTTTTCAAAGGCTTTCATTTTATTAATAGATGGTGCCTCCACCAATATACGGGTTACACAGCCCTTTCCTCATGTAAGTCATTCACTCTAGATAGATGGGAGTTAATTTGTAAATTTTGAGTTTCATTTTAAATCTTTCTACAATGTACAGTTGACCTCACTATTATAACTGTAAGTTGTCAAGCTACAGTCTTGGATGCTGACAGCATGGACCAGATGCTTGGTCCATGACTTCACTTGTCTTCCTAGAGGCAGTGACATCCAGACCCAACATTAACCTGTGTGTTAGTAGATATGCTCTTAGCAGGGCACAGATGCTTGAAAATTGCTTCTTCCCACATTCCTCCTCTCCAGACCATAGTTCTACTGGGCTCTGCAGTAGAACACAAATGGAATTGAGTCTTCACTTTACCATTTACTACGCTCTGAAGTTTAGGCCCTTATTTTACCTCTCCAATTTTCCACCTAAATTCAAGACACAATTGCTTACCTCAAAAGATTAATGCAAAGATTAAATATGACAACATTAGCTGCCACCCTGAAAACTCTTCAATAGCTGTCCCTTACCTACACAGTATCTAACTTAAGCTCCTTTGCAACATCTAAGGTCTTGCAAGACTGGGCCTGTGCCCTCCTCTTCCACCATTCTTTGCACTCCCCCTGCCCTCCAGCAATGCTTCCCACTGACCAGTGAACACACCTAACCTCTCTGTGCTTTTGCATGTGCTAGTTCCTCTACCTAGAACACCTTGTTCTCTCTTAGTCACTTGGCCAACCTCAGTTCATCTGTTAAGCTTCAGTTTAAATGTTTTCTCTATTCTGGATGACCTCTCCCAAGTCCAGGCGGACTCCAGTTCTCCTTCTCCAGTGCTCTAGGGCATTGTGTCCATACCCCCATTAAAGTAAATATCATACTATATACTAATTGCTTTGTTGAGTATATATCTCTGCATCAGACTGCAAATTCCCTGACAGCAAAGACTGTCCCCTGAGGCAGTCACAAGATCCCACACATGGCAGGCACTTAATAAATGGTAATTGCCTCTCCCCTCTTCATCTGTGTGGGTTTATTTATCAAAGGCCAAAGGGTCCTGCTCTCGGTCTCCATCCTTTCTTCCCATTGTGAATGCTGACTGCTACCTCCTCTGATCTTCTAATTTCTGAAAGCAGCTAAATCCTGGTCCAGGAGGCACATGAAGGTTCAGAGAGACTCAGCAGGGAAGTCAGGAAATAGGGACCAGTAAAATTCTAAATTCTATATATCCCCCACTGGCTATCTTTTGTTACCCTTCTGTTTCCTTGTAGAAATAAGCATCAAAGGTTGAAAAGAGCAAGAGCTTGTGTGCTTGTTTTCAGGTGAGTGAGGAGGGGAAGGAAGGGAGAGTAGACCCCACTCATTCCCCAAGTCTGGCTTGCTGGAAAAAGAGGCTGGCGGTGGCTGCTTCACAGAAAAAAAAAGGAACTACCTGAGCACCTAGGAACATTGACAAAGCAAAAGTGGCCCCCAGTCCAGAGACAGAGGTCTTCTTGTGGTTCTTGCAAAACTGCTTTAGAGACCAGGGTGCCTCCGCCCCTTTAGGGACCTTACCATCAATCAGAATTCCTAACATGTTAGCTATAGCAGCTTCCCTGCTCTTCTTGCCTTTCTTCACTGATGCTGGGAGCTCAAGAACTCCTTTTTTGGCACCAAAATACTGCCTTTTTTCATGTGAGAAATCTGGATATTGGAGAATATGCTGTATTGGGATATGCGGTAGCACAATGAAGTGTTTCATGAAACAGCAGTATCAAGAGGTCCACATGTGCCCACCATCTCTCCCTGTCCCTAAATCCCTCAAAATTAATAAAGATGGGTCAGGGCAGAGCATACATAAAGTCTCATCTAAGACACTCGACTTATACCAATTTCTGTTAATTCACTGTTTTCCACACTGAAATTTTTATGTGTCACCCACACATAATCACCCATAGTCACCCATGAGGTAGTGTCATCTCCACAAAAGAAGCTAAGTAAATCTCAGGCTAGGAGAAGAACCTGCAAAGATGCTAATAACTGGGAAGTGCAAACAGTACACATTTGCCCACAAACCAGTGCCAAAGAGACTGGCAGTCACTCAGTTTATGTGATATTCTGAAGAGTTTTCTGGTTCAGTCATGTTTCTAATCCCACTCATTAAGCTTCCAGAGTTTTTCTGTTTTGAAGTTAGATTTAATAAGCATCTTCCTGCCTACCTAGGGTTTCCAAATAAAATACAGAACACCCAGTTACATTTGTGTTCTAGATAAACAACAAATAAATTTTTTAAGTTTAAGCATGTCCCAAATATCGCATGGGATATGCTTATACTGAAATTACATTTGTTATTTATCTGATTCAAATTTAACTGAATGTTCTATATTTTGACACAGCCTATTTTTCCAAGAATGTAATGGATTCTTGGGTTTATGTCTTAAGGAATTATCTGAGATTAAAGATTCCCTTCATCCTTACTTTACTTAGAGTTCATAACCAACCCCAATCTCTGGAGCTGGTTAAAGTAGCAAGTATCAATACAATTTATTTCGGTTTCATTTTTTTCCCTACTCACTTCTGGAACAGAATTTTGCAAAGAGAATGGCCGAAAAGCAATTTAAATTGAAAATGGTGGAATGGAAACAAGTTATGGGTAAACCATAGATGTTTCTCAATCCCTGTATAGTCTGGATGTTCAAGTCCTGTTGATTATGATCTTATTGTTCCTTCTTCCTCCTGGGTTGGTTTGAAGGCTTGGATAACAAATGAGACATTTTTAATGAACTTAAGTTAAATATTGATTCAAGGAGTGAACACAATTTCAATTAAATTTTATTCAATATTTATTTAAATAAACTTAACTCACTTTCCAATAGTTGTGTTTTACAACAGTTTGCTGTACCAAAATACATTTAGACATATTCTTTTTGCAAAAACATTTTTAAAAGAACCTGTTTAAGGAGAGTAACCAGCACTCTGACTTTTTCTAAGAAAAATGTATTAGAAAGTCCAGTCATAATTTTTTCCAATGGATCACACTTGTGGCCTGAACACCTATTACAGTTTGCATCTGACATCCAAAGAATGCAATGAGAGTTGCAATCTCCTCTCCACACTAAGAAAGTAACAGTAACAGAGTAGAATAAGAAGGAGAAACAAGAGGAGGAGGAGGAGGAGAACGAAAGAAAAGGAGAAAGAGGAAGGGGAGGAGGGGAGGAGGGGGAAAGGAAGAGGGGGAAGGTTCAGGAAAGAATTGGAAGGGAAAAGGGCATAACTTTATCTTTGGTGCCCAATGTGTGCCAAGTCTGCAGGTCCACAGCTACTAGGACTTGGCACAGGATTCAAATGCAGGCAGTCTGACTTCTGTCTAAGGACTACCAAATCCCCAGGCTTACTCCCCACAATAATGATGGCTCAGAAAACTCACTTCTTCAATTTTCTATTTGGGTTTACTCATTCTTTATCTCAAGAAATAATAGCATGCTAGGCACTAGGTGGCATAAGTGAGAAACAAGACAGAGCCCAGGCCCTGTTTTACATGCCTTTGAGTGTAGAATAAGAGAAAGAAAATGTTAACAAGTAAATAAACAAGACTAAATTCTGATAACTGCTCTAAAGGAAAAAAAGTTGCCCCAAGCAAGGAAATAGGAGGGACCTACTTCAGATGACACTGAAACCTCATTTAGTATAAACTCAGGTGGAGTCTAAAGGGACTCATTATGGATAACCAAAGACACTCCAATCACTCAGGAACTTCCAGGAGTTTTTGAAACTCTGTTCAAGGAATCAGAGACAAATACCAAATATATTCTTTTTTTTTTTAACGTTTATTTGTTTTTGATACAGAGAGAGACAGAGCATGAATAGGGCAGGTGCAGAGAGAGAGGGAGACACAGAATTCGAAGCAGGCTCCAAGCTCTGAGCCATCAGCCCAGAGCCCGACACGGGGCTTGAACTCACGGACCGCGAGATCGTGACCTGAGCTGAAGTCGGACGCTTAACCAACTGAGCCACCCAGGCTCCCCTATATATTCTTTGTTATATCACAAGAGACAGGAAAATTAAGTGGGTGTCCTGTAATATTTAGCAGTTAAAAACTAAAAGGTATCTGGCCTTGTTTTAGAGGTGAAAAGAGGTTATGGTTGAAACAGGAGGAGAAAACCCAAGAAGGAACCAGAAATGGTTCCAAGGAAAAAGCAAGGAGTTTTCTGCATCTCTTTTGCTTTAAATGAGACGTGCATATTCTGATACTAACACTGTATAGCCTACAAAATGAAGAGAACCTTTTCTAATAGAGCATATTTTATTTTACTCTTAAAAATAACAACACTGACCCTTCCAGATATTTGTGCTGGGAGATTCAAATCTAGGACCTTCTTGCCAACAGCCTACAGAAATTTCCCTTCAGCCTTTCAGGGAAGTTATTCTATGTTGCTACCTCCATTCGCTACCTCCGTTCTGTGAGCAAATTTCCTGCAACTTTTTAATTAGCTTAACATTCACAGAAGAGACAACAAATGAATGTGAATTATTTTATGAACACAAATAAGAGAAACATAAACAACATGGCACTAAGTCTTGTTAAACTGACACAGAAGAACAGGACTGAACGTGAACATGACACAACAGCCAGGATCTGGGAGGGCCTCTGGCATTACGTCAGAGCCTGGATGGGAGGAGGGCTGGAGCTCATTAAGAAAAGGCCTGCCTAAACAGTAGTGCCCTGTTTCCTGGAACTGGGGCTAGCAGGCCTGTAGCTGGTTTGCACATTAATTGCCAACCATCCCCAGGCTGTCCAGGTAGAACTTGCAGTCCGAGTCTTGCATTGCCTGTACAATAACAAGAATGCAGCTTTGTGCTGACTGAGCAGTAACATTTTATCTGGTACATTAGTCTGATTTCTGATACTAATGGCCTTAAGTAAAATGGAGGATTTTAAATTTGATGGAAAAGAGCGCATACCTGTCGACTACGTGAAGGGGATAATGCAACCCATACCTACCTGTAACATCTGGGACCAGATCTGGAACTTCCAAGCCAAGTCTGATGATCTGCTTATTGCCACCTATCCTAAAGCAGGTAGGGGAGAGGGGAGAGGGGAAGGTGAAGAAGAGAGTTAGGAAGGTAAGTGGGGAAAGTACATTAATAATGAAATAAAGGAGTGGGAAATTGTTTACTGGACGGAGTGATATGGCTAAGATATATATCTTGTGGAAACTGAAACTACAGAAAAAAATATTAAAATGATGTACAAATTTTAAGAATTTAATTCTTCCTATGATGTACATATTTTTTTAATTTTTCTTTTTTGAGAGTGAGACAGAGACAGAGTGTGAGCAGGGGAGAGAGGAAGACACAGAATCTGAAACAGGCTCCAGGCTCTGTGCTGTCAGCACAGAGCCCGATGTGGGGCTCAAACTCACGAATGACGAGATCATGACCTAAGCCAAAGTCAGACACTTAACCCACTGAGCCACCCAGGTGCCCCTGATGTACATTTTTTTTACTTCCCCAGTAAAGAGTGAATGAAAGAGCTGAGAACTAAAGGGCTAGATTTATTGATTTGTTTGTTCCCAATGCAGGCCCTTACTGCAGATCCTGTAAAAAAAAGAAAAAAAGAAAAAAACAAAACAAAACAAAACAAAACAAAAAACTTCTTTGTGTGTGTGAGCTAAAAAGGGGACCCCAAGGCTGATTTGGGGAAGAGTTATGGGAGCTTTGGTCCTGCAATGCTGATTTCACCTCAGCAGCCCCCAGAAGCCCTCAAAATTCTCTCAGTTCAGGGTCTGAGAACTACTGTTTTGATTTCCATCCTCCATCATGGCATGTTGTGAACCTACTTCCTTGTTTCAGTAATTAGTTTAACAGAAGTTGCTATAAAAGTAAGAATACTTGAGCCCAGCCACTGTATCATAAAAATTTTAGGATAAGCAGGGAGAAATAGTTCTCTACAGATTTTTGTGCATATTACATATATAGTAAAAATACACTATTTAATTCACAGCCAGATTGCATGTACATTTGCTCTTTGAAAAATCAAGTTACCTGTCAATAACCCCTCTTTCACACACACACTCACACACGCACACACACACACACACACACACACACACACATAAACACCAAAAAATCTAAACCTAAGCATTTTCTGAGATTTTATGTTCAAACCTCTCTTGAGTCTTTATATCTAATAATCCTAATAAAATACTACCAGCAGATGAGAGCCTTAGACTCCTAATTTTCTAATCTTACTCATCGTGAGCCCATTCAGGATTAAACTTTCCTAAGTTTGTGAATGTAAAAGAATTCACTGGTAAGAATCACATGTCATAGTCTTAATTTTGTCCACAACTCTACTTGATCATCATTTCAGCATAATGTTTAATAGTTAATCTTTCTCCGCCTCCCAAATGTGAGCAGCAAGATTTGGTTTATTTAAGGTTTTCATGGGTTAGGATTAATGGGGCTTCAACAATCCAAATAACACACTAAATAAATAATATGCTTGCCAGCTAATGTAATATTTAATCATCACTAAAACCTTATCCATTAATAAAGGCTAAATTTATTGGAGGGAAGAATGAACAAGCATGGATGAAAAATATGGCTTACACCTAAATTTTTAAAAGAGTAATAAATACTCTGTGAATGAGCCAAGAGAAAAAATATATTATAAAATCACTGACCTCTAGAGGATGTATTGAGAAATTCCACTCATCCCCAAACCCCTAGCAACATGTGAACCTGCCCCATTTTTAGCTGGCCCATGGCTATAAATTCAGAGTGACCACCTAAAACCAGTACAAATAGCTCTAACTTTCTTTGACTAGATAGCTGAAGAAATATTGTTCTTTTATCCTGTAATAAAAGAGTTGGTGCCAGAAAATATTAGAGACCAACTCATCTATGATATAAAATGTAATTTTTTTCATTGTTTCCTAACCTATGCCCTTCCTGTAGAGCTAAAAGCACTAAATTGACAGTATGAGGAAAGGAGTCTATAATGAGATCTGATTTCAGAGAAAATAGGAAGATTAGCCCAGATTCATGATTCAGAGAACCATTCTCAAATTGTTCATCTTCCTGACATGGATTTGTCAGAATGTCTAGTACAATAGCTCTTCATCAAAGGATGAAGATTTAGTTGGTAGGCACTGTATCAGTCAGAATCAGACAGCACACAGAAACTGGGCCTGGGAGACAAAGGGCCCTTCTTCCAGTGGCTTCTTGCATTTGAGACACTGGGCAGCAAAATGTGGTATGGCCTCTGCAAAATTTCTATCTGTTGAAGCTACCTTTCAGGAAGAATGACCTCTATCTCTCTTCCACGTTTCAATGCATTTCATCAGGGGACTCTAAATAATATTCAGAATCTTAGTGGCAAAGAAGTCTAGATAATGCACTTTTTAGCATTTCAGTCCCTGAGATAAGGGGAAAATTGAGAAATGGGTGAAAATGGATACTAAGTACCAATGATCAATATCCAGCCCAGATACTAATTATTCACTTGTTCATTCAGCCAACACATATTAAGTAGCTCCTATGTAGCAGCCCTACTATGTGCTTGGGAAACGGTTTGAAAATCACATAGTGATTACTCTCCAGGAGATCATAATCAGGTGAGAAAGACCTTTCATTCTAGCTTTCTTATGAACAATGCAGCTATATCAATGAGATAACAATTCAAATTAATAGTTGTGACAGGCAAAAAAAAAAATGAACTGCATATTTATCAATATAGTGTCCACTCCAAATTGCAGCCTTTATATAAAAATTCATATTGTGATAACATAAGACAAATAAAAAATGATGTTTTCTGAATTCCACTATAAACCTAGCTTTAAAATTCAGAGAGATATTCTAACAAATATGATCATATTTTAAGAAATGTAGTATACTAGAGGCAACTGGGTGGCTCAGTCAGTTAAGCATCCAACTTTGGCTCAGGTCATGATCTCACAGTCTGTGAGTTCGAACCCCACATTGGGCTCTGTGCTGACAGTTCAGAGCCTGGATCCTGCTTCAGATCCTGTGTCTCCCTCTCGCTGCCCTTCCCCTACTTGTGCTCTGTCTCTCCCTGTCTCTCAAAAATAAATAAATGTAAAAAAATCTTTAAGAAATGTAGTATACTAAATGTCTGTGCATCTTCATCTTACATGTGGAATAAGGAACAACATGGACTCAGGAGATAGTGGACTTAATACAAAATGAAGGTGATGTTGACAAAAGTCAACGAGCACCTACTTATATACGATTTCCTTTCATCGAATGGATAGTCCCATCCATGAGATCTGGTGAGTATGGAATAGCAACACTTGACTATGATCCTAAATATACACTGAGGGTTTTTTACTATCACATTCACAGGCATTCAAGCTGAAAAAAAATCATAGAAAAGACATAAGAATTAATACAACCACTTTGAAAAACTAGAAAAAAATTAAATTCTAGGCATTCAAGCATTACTAATGAATTATGTGACTGTATTTTTTTAACTGTGTCTGGCCGTTGCTAAACTCCAGACATTTTCTAATGGAGTTACTGATTATACACAAGTTTTTCTTCTCCATTAGAAATTAATTGTATTCCACAAAGTTGAGCCCAAGTGACATAATTTCATCATGGAAGGGTTTGAATCTTTTAGGTTCTTATTTGTTTGGTTTCTTGTTTGTTATGGCTAAAGACTCTTTTAGCTTTAAAAAATCATTCATAAGCTAGACATATTATCTCAGATCTACTGTTACAGTGCTCTCATAGTTGCCTTGAATTGTTCAACTGTTCCTAAAGTAGTAATAATGGAAGCAGTAAGATGTTGAAGCAAATAGAAAAAAAATGGTGGTGAGTGATCAAAAATCAATTTTGCAGGTTTGGAACAAGCTAAGCAAATGCCCTCACCACGGACCCTGAAAACACATCTTCCCATCCAGTTGCTGCCACCATCCTTCCTAGAGAAAAACTGTAAGGTAAAAAGCAAAAGGAATTCACAATTTACTCCTTAAAACAACCCTAGAGTGGTCTTTAATTTCCTCTTAAGACACTTCACTTGTTAAAGAAGAGAGAGTCCATCTCTTCACAATAATCAATATGCAAATTGATTTGAGTCTTTTTGAAGTCCCACAAAAGTCAAAATCATAAGAATGCAGCATCAGAAAATCTCATCTGTATGGAATGTACCCACTTGAACATAATTTGTATGAGCAATAACCAAATATCAGTCTAATCCTCTTTTTGCTACTTTCCTAGATAATCTATGTAGCAAGAAATCCAAAGGACAATATGGTGTCTTATTACCATTTCCAAAGAATGAATAAAGCTCTTCCTGCTCCAGGAACCTGGGAAGAGTATTTTGAGAGTTTTCTGGCTGGGAAAGGTAAGAGAATTCAGTTTGTTTCTTTTCTGTCTCAAAATTCTCAAACACTCTAAAAAGAAAAAATCATTTCCTTAGAATATCTGGGCCTCTGCCTGCTTTACTGTGAAGAAATCATCAGTATGATACTCTCCCTCTCTTTAGGAAATCTCCTTTCAGTGGAATATTTGTTTGTTGGGCTTCTGTGATTCATTACCCTGTTTTTCATCCCTCCTTGCAGTGTGCTGGGGATCATGGCATGACCATGTGAAAGGATGGTGGAAAGCCAAAGATCAACACCGCATTGTCTACCTCTTCTATGAGGACCTGAAGAAGGTGAGGAGCAGTGCCATGTAAAATGTTCCCATTGGACTATAAGACATTTAAGTCATAATGTATGGACCCTACTGGGGACTCATAGATTGAAACAGGGAATAGAAAATGCTGCATTTCATTGGTTACTGCTGTCCATGAATCAAAGAACACATGGGATATCAGGAGTTTATGTATCACATAGTTTCATCTACAATTTCCTGGTGCTCTGGGGTATGGTACACTGTTTCCATATAGGCAAAATGCAAGTGATACCTTTATTTTCCTCCTTCATATCTATTTTAAAATTCCATTTAGAAAGTAAAACATTTCCTAGCACATTTTGTGTTTTTTCATCAGTACTTGAGAAAAACTCATAATTTCGAGAAATGGGTTAAGAATTTAGGGTGTAATGGAAAATACTAATGATTTAGATTCAAAATTCTTGAATTCAAAGTGTGGCTTTCCCTACTGGCAATTATTCTTGGTAAGGACACTTAACATCTTAGAGATTTACTTAGTTTCCCTAAATGCAAACACTAGATAGTAATATATACTCTTCCAAGATCTACTGTGAGGACTAAATAAGATGAGGTTCATGGGAGTTTACTATAAATTATAATATACCCAATACTATCTATGACTTAACTAAATACAGGGATCTATGAAAATTAGAGTCTCTGTTCTTCAATTATCACTGAAAGCCTTGCTACTCAAAAGATGTTTCACAGACTAGCTGCATGGGGCTCTCAGACCCCACATCAAGCCTACTAAGTCAGAATGTGCACCTTATAAGATGCCTTATAAAATGCCTAGGGGATTTGTGGGCACATTAGCTTAGATGTATGTCTCCTGGGTTCAGTCACTGCTGGGCCTCATCTAGCTGTTTCTACAGAATATCAAAAGAGTAAAACAGAATCATTTTTATTTTTTTAGTCAAGATACAATAGACAATTAACATTATATTATTTTCAGGTGTACAACATGATTTAATATTTGTATATGTTTTGACATGAGCACCACAATAAGTCCAGTTAACATCTATCACCACAGATAGAGAATTTTTTTCTTGTGATAAGAATTTTTAAGATCTATTTTCTTGGCAACTTTCAAATAGACAACATTGTATTATTAACTATAGTCACCATGCTACACATTACATACCCAGGACTTATTTTATAACTAGAAGTTTGTAACTTTTGTCTCCCTTCATCCATTTGCCCATCCTACTCTCTATCTCTGGCAACATCAATCTGTTCTCTGTATCTATAAGTTTGGTGGTTGTTGTTTAGATTCCACTCTACAGTTTCTTCAAACAGAAAAGGTCAGATATGCGCCCTATCTGCCCTATGTGCAGAGAGTTATCTACAGAATTCTACATTTAGATATTCAGTTAAGAAATATTATGGCAGGGAATCGTATAAGGGAAATGTTTGCTGTTTAATGAATAGATATGACAAACTGAGGAAGCCATAGAGGGAAGGAATACTCTGCTGTTAAACACAGAGTAGGAAAACTCCATGTAGGTGATGCTTGTCCACATGATATCAAATGTATCATTATAGGGTCAAAATAAGAATATATCATCAAGAATGATGCCCTTTTAATGGGGTATATCCTAATGTATTATGATGCCAGGAAGAAACTTTATTGAACAGGTAGTCTAACCTTAGAATCCCTAGAGCCCTTTTAAATATTTCTGTGATCATGTTCTGGAATGCCCCCTAACTAGTCACTCAAAGCTCAATATTCTCTGCACTCTTTTTTTTTTTTTTTCTGGTGTAATTTCTCTTAGCTTTTCTTTTTTTTTTTCCTCTTTTTTAAAAATATTATTTAAATCCAAGTTAGTTAACATAAACTGTAATAATGGTTTCAGGAACACAATTTAGTGATTCATCACTTACATATAACACCCAGTGCTCATACCAACAAGTGCCCTCCTTAATGCCCATCACCCATTTAGTCCATCTCCCCACCCAACACCGCATCAGCAACCCTCAGTTTGTTCTCTGTGTTTAAGAGTCTTTTATGGTTTGCCTCCCTCTCTGTTTTTATCTCGTTTTTCCTTCCCTTCCCCTATGTTCATCTGTTGTTTCTTAAATTCCACATATGAGTGAAATCATATGATTTTTTTCTTTCTCTGACTTATTCTCTTAGCATAATACATTCTAGTTCCATCCACATTGCTGCAAATGGCAAGATTTCATTCTTTTTGATTACTGAGTAGTATTCCATTGTATATATATTCCATATCTTCTTTATCCATTCATCAGTCAATGGACACTTGGGCTCTTTCCATAATTTGGCTATTGTTGATAGTGCTGATATAAACATTGGGGATTCCTAGTCTATGTGAAGCCAATTAATTAAGCACTTTTGACATCCAAGCTTTTAAAGCAGAAGACACAGATGTCAGGCTATGCCTTTCTACTTTCTTTCCCCTACCACTCCTCCTAGAGATAGGGACTTCCCACGGCCACAGCTCCCTAGGGTGGTGTGTCCCTCTGATGAGGAAACATTGGAACTCTCAGGAGCACATAAACATCTAGACATGCTGGGTAGTAGAATTACTAGTCATGGGTGTCTCTTGGGCACTCATGGGTGCAAAATAGTCCTCTCCCATTCTCCTGCCACCACTTACTTCCACCACTGAAATGGTCTGGGGACATTTCTATCAATGAAACAGGAGACAGCCTCCTTAAATTGTCTTACCCTATGCTTCCACAATACCTTTGCTCTTATCACCAGTCTATGGACTCTCCTTGTTGGATATTTAATTGACCAAGATCCCCACCCCCCGCGATAACTGACTTGCATGGGACACTTGGGCATAACTCTTAGTGAAACACTCTCCCTGCACTGCATGTCACTGTATGCTGAATGTTTCACTAACACTTCAGTTTTTGCTCCTATGTTAGAGCAAGAAAAGTTTAATAATTCCAGTTAATAAAAAAGAGAATATTATGGACCATCATGTTAAAATGAGTCATTTATGGATAGTTGAGCATTTGTGATATAAGATTTTTTAATTTTATCTCATGGCATGTTACTGATTACTGTTATTAATTCATTTCAGTATTCTTATTAAACCAATTGTTTTATATCAAGTCTTCACTTTTCTTTCAACTCTCATCATAGAATCCAAAGCAAGAAATTCAGAAGCTGGCAGAATTTATTGGAAAAAACCTAGATCATGAAGTTCTAGATAAAATTCTCCATCACACTTCATTTGATGTTATGAAGCAGAATTCAATGGCAAACTATTCATCAATTCCTACTGAAATCATGAACCACTCTGTTTCTCCATTCATGAGAAAAGGTTTTTATATTTTCTTTTGATCATAATCTTAAAAGTGTTGTGCAACCTTTCATAGCCTTGGGGGAATTTTCTTTCCTGTGGCTAAGAAAAAAAAAAGCTCTATAACAAATGATTCTGGGATTCTTAGGAAACCACAAATGAAATGAAAACAATGTTCAGACAATTGAAGAGTAAGGTGTGGTGTCTAAATCCCACCCCTTCCCCCCCCCAACTCTTCAGAGATCTTACTGATAAGGTGAAAGCACACAGAATTAAATGAGATAAGGCAAAGAATCCATTTTATAATGGATTTACAAGGGCTTTATGCTATCAGTTAGATTTAATTCATTCCAAAATACTTACTGAGTGGCTACTATGTGCCTGGCACTGTTCTAGGTAATGTCTAGAGCAGTGAAAAAAAACACAAAATTGTCTCCCCTCATGAACATTATATTCTAGCCACAAATAAAATAAGCAAGAAGAATACACAGGATAATAGATGATGGTAAGCACTACAGGGGGAAAAGGCAATCTGTGAAAAGGTAACAGGAGTTGCAATTGGAGAATTTGGGGGATTTTTTTTTGTTTTTTTCCTCAGAACTATACCTTGAATTCTCTCACATACAAGCCCTTCCTGGTAGGTCTATACAATGAAAGCTATAGGCATAAGCACCTACCACACTTTGACGTGCAAAGAGGACAGGAGAAAAAGACAAGAAATCCCCCCATGCCTGCTGTTTTAATTACTGTAGTTTCATTTCCCCCATTAATGTGACTCAGTGGGTAATGGGCTCTCCCGTTACCAGATCAGATAAGAAATTCTTCTTCCCTTCAGAATGAAATTGACAGGTTAGCAACAGAAATGTTTTGTTCAATATTGCTTCCCAGGAAGGTAGAACAGAAATATTCACACAGAAACAGGAAAATAGAGAAATACAAATTGACTCTCTCCCACATGACTGTTTCAGGGACAGTTGGAGACTGGAAAAATCACTTTACTGTGGCTCAGAATGAGAGATTTGATGAAGACTACAAGAAGAAAATGGCTGATTCCAGTCTAACTTTCCACTTCCAATTCTCATAAAAAAGAAAACAAAAATTTTTTTTAGTTTATTACCTAATTTATTGGGTAATAATTAAATTTTGTTGCTCAGATCACATAATATTGGATTAGGTTCTCAGACTAGTTGTTTATTGTGTTTGCTTTTGTGCACTCTAAAAAAGTGGGGATAAAGCTAACAGAGATTGGGGACAAGGTGGAGAGTGGGAGGAGAATGGCAGTGTGGAAGGAATGAGGTTCAATCATCACTAGTTAAAATCCTGGCATCATTGCTAATTATCATTATGTTTAAGTTTTCTACAGATCATGTGTTTGTTAACATTAAAAATTCTTCATTCCTTATATAAGAAAACATTAAAATTTTCGGAGTAAGTGTTCTTTCAGACTAACTTCTCAACACAGCACTAAAGTATGTAGATAGTGACTATTTCTCCCAGAAAGTAATTGGTAGCCAAGTAACCATCGTGTAACTCTGTTTCCCCCTGAAACTTTCCAATTCACTTCAGTGTTCTTTCTATAATACATCTATCCCTATCAATTACCACATCCTATATACTTAACTCTCTCTCTCTCACCTCAGCCAGTGCTATGATTCAGTCTTGGAGTCATATCTTGATTTGCCTCCTTCCAGTGAATCCATAATCATATGCTAATCCACCAACAATATCTCAGTTTTTCTTGTATGAAGTCTCATTTCTATAGCCACCCTTCTGGTTCAGAAACCTTTTACCCATACTAGTGTAAGCTTCCTAACTAATTTCTCTCTTCCTCGCAAATCTATTAGGGTTACTTTCCTAAAACAAGATTGTGATTGTATTTTTCCTTAGCTCTAAATAATACTTCAATGACGCTGAATTTACAGTGGTTGAAAGATAAATCCCATGCTTTTTAGCCATCAATTCATAGGCAGCTATAAACATATGATATGGTTGATCTCATCTTCCAAACCACTTTTCTAGCTTAATTTCATCTTCTAAACCATCTCCTTACTTCAGCAAATTAGCTACTCACTGAGCCCTGATATCTTGCAGGTTCCTACCCTACTAGTTTTATTTTCACCATGCCTCTATCTGAAAACATATTCTACCTATCCAAACCATATAACATGCCTCAATAACCAGGACAAGTGGTTCATTCCTTCTGCAAATACTGAAAACTGAAGAGATCATTTGTTCTTCTGAAGTTCTCTACACTTAGTATAATTCTTTTGTGATTAAGATTAAAGTATATTACATCTCTTATATGTATATATTGTCTTTCTTGTGCTTATTAAAATTTTCGCTTATTTATTTTTTTCCAAGATAGAAACATTGCTATATACTTCATTGCATCAAACAAAATAGGACAAGCACGAAAATAAGTAACTGAAAGAATATGTCTGTCAAGGAAATTCAAAACAGCTAACTTTTTATATAGTAGTACCTAAATTTATATTTAAGTAGTACCTATAAAAGTTATCATCTTTAACTGCTGTCCAATATACTAGCTACAAGTGCCTATTTAAATTAATTAAAAATAGATAAAATCTAGTTCCTCATTTCCACCAGTTAAGTTTCAAATGCTCACTAGCCACACATACCTAGTAGCTATTACTTGGACATTAGAAAATATTTCTATCATCCAGAAAAGTTGTATTGGATAAGACATTTTATTTTTATAACAATTCTTTGAATGTGGCAGTATTATCCCACAGAGAAAACTAAAACTAAAGTTCAGAGATATTAGTTAAGTTACTCAAATAAGAAATGTTGGAATTTACTTTCAAACACAGCTCCAATGGTTCCAAAACCCGCACTTTTAACTGTTCAAAATAGAGTCTCTCCCTTCCTGTTCTTACCACAGTCCCATCACAGGTTCATAATGATCACTGCTAACTAAAGGATGCCCAACCCAGACCCAGACCTAAAAATAACCAGACTGTCAAGATGTCAGCCACTCCCCACCATGATCAAGTGAAGCTTAACAATAGTCTATTGAATATCTAAAATATTCCCACTGTCCACATGCTCTGAAGTAGACAGAGTCCTAAGCCAACAATAGCTTCCCACTTGGCACCCCTAGCATCTGTCCAGTCTGAAATCTGTTTTTTATACCTTTATATCTCTAAAGTTCTCTGTGAAATTGGTTACAATACCTGCAGGCTCTTATCTGAATGCAGTGCTTTCTGTGACTATGTTCAGTTCTCCCCCACATACCACCACTACCCCCAAGACACCAAAATCCATGCTCTGCCCTGCTGCCTCACAAAGATAACTCAGAGGAAGGGGGCATGTGCTCAGCCCATGGCTCTTGGACTTTTGACCTTGCACTCAAGTTGCTACCTCTTACCTTCCTCTCCCCTTCAGTCTTTCAAAACCATTGATTAGCATATTATATTCTAGATCTAGTCAAAATTGTTTCCATTTTAGCAGAAAATTGCAATAATGTATTTAGTCTTTGTAATACTTCTGATACATAGAATCTATCAAATACAGAGTGCACATTCTATGTTTTATCATATGTGAGCGATAACCTTTAACTCCTATGGAAGAAGTCTAGGTTTGAATCAAGAAAATTAATAAAGCTTGATTTGGTATGAAATGTATTTATTTTTAAAATTATATTTCTATTGATACTTTACTAATAGACAGGAGCCAAGTAGCATTATGGTTCATTCACACCAAATTGTCTCTAGCATTGCTAAGAATATATGTTCTTTTTAATGTTTTATATAGAATCATAATACTGATTTTTTGCACTATTTTACTTCTTGCATCTCTATACATGCACTTTGATTTTCCTTACTATTTTCTTTTTTAAATGTTTTATTTATTTTTGAGATAGAGAGTGTAGGTGGGGGACAGGAAGAGAGAGGAGGGACAGAGGATCCAAAGCAGGGTCTGCACTGACAGGCTGACAGCAGTGAGCCCAATGTGGAGCTCAAACTCATGAACCATGAGATCATGACCTAAGCTGAAGTCAGACACCAAACCAACTGACCCACTCAGGAACCCCAAAAATGCCCCAATAAAACAGGAAATTAGAAAGTAAATGGTTTCTGACTCCCCAGACTAGAGCACTAATGAAAAAGGTAAATGCCACAGTTCACCACAGCACCAGAGAGACTACAATATGAAAGATACCAACGTGAGCAAGAGATCACAAGTTCTTAATAAAGAAAAAAAAACTTAACTGAGAAAGTATACAAGAAGATCAAAGAAGTCACACCCCAAAAAGGCTTGAGAGGTCCTCAGAATTTCTAGCTAGGCTGAATGACAGTGGTCTTCCCTTATACAAAGCAAATACGTAAAGACTGGAAAAAGTTACTATTTTTTTTTCAAATGCCCAAATCACAACATGAGGTCATAAGGCATAAAAAGAAACAGAGAAACATAGCCAATCAAAAAAACAAAATATATCTCCAGAAATAAGTCCTAAATAAACAGATATCTATGAATTATTTGACAAAGATCCAAAATAATCATCTTAAATATGCTCAATAAGTTTTAAAAAAAAAGAACACAGAAAGCTAACTAAATAAAATCAGGAAAATAATGCATGAATAAAATAAGAATATCAACAAAGAGACAGGAACTACCAAAAAAAGAAGAAGAACTTGGGGCACCTGGGTGGCTCAGTCAGGTAAGCATCCAACTCTTGATTTTGGCTCAGGTTATGATCCCAGGGTCATGGGACCAAGTCCCATGTCAGGCTCCATGTTGACTGTGGAGACTTCTCAGGACATTCCCTCTCTCTCTCTCTCTCTCTGTCTCTTTCTCTCTCTCTCTCTCTCTCTCTCTCTCTCCTCTCTTTTCTCTCTCTCTCTCTCTCAAAATGAAAAGAAAAGAACTTAACAAATTCTGGAGCTAAAGAATACAATAACCAGATTGAAAATTTCCTAGAGGTATTAAACAAGAGACTTGGTTAAACAGAAGAAAGAATCCATGAACATGGAGAAAATGAGTCAGAAAGGCAAAAAGAAGAAAGTATGAAGAAAATCAAAAAGAGCCTAAGGGACTCATGAGAGACCATCAAAAACAATGTGGAAGCCCCAGAAGAATAGAGAAAAGGGCAGAAAGATTATTTCAAAAAAGAACAGGCGAAAAATTCCCAAATCTGAGGAAAGTAATGTAAAGAGAAATCCAAGAATTTCAACAAATTGCCAATACACATTATTATCAAACTGTAAAAATTACAAAGAGAGAATTTTAACAGTAGGAGGAGAAAAGCAACTCATCACATACAAAAAGAAAAAGTATTTTAAGATTATCAATTAATTTCTCAACAGAAAACTTATAGGCCAGAAGACAAGGATCACACACACACACACACACACACACACATTCAGGTGATATATTTCAGAAAGTGTGGAAAGAAAAACAAACTGCCAACTAAGAATACTGTATCTTGCAAAAACTGACCTTAAAAAATGAAGGAGAGAAGGACCCTGGGAAGATAGCAGAGTAGAAAGCACCAGAAATCTGTGTCCCCCACCTAGACAGCAAGTGCACCTTCAAAATACCCATGATATAACCATTTTGGAACTCTGGAGTCCATTGAAGACCTGTAAATTCAAAGGAAAGGCTTGAACTGTAACTTGCCATTAAGTTGAGCCAATTTCAGCCCTTAGAACAATAGTAGCTCCCATAAACTGCTGCCAGCACCATGGCAAGCAACTATACACATGTTCCTGAAACAAACTACACACAGTTTTTGGCGGAGCCAAAGTGGGCAAAAAGGACCCTCTCCTTTTTGATAGATAACTATCAGGCATCTGTGCTTTTATCACTGATTGCACCAAACACACCAGTGCTGACAAAGAGGTAGCTGGCCATCATTAGTGCACCTCCCCCAATTGTTGCAATCCCCTCCTTCTCTAGATGAAGTGGTTTCCAGGGGATTTAATGGACTAGTACCCTTTTTCTCTCTTCATTTTCCTCTTTTCCCCTTTTTGAAAGTCAAATATTAAAGACTAGGAAATTCTAAAGTAACTACATATTCAGAGAAAATTAAAAAGTGACCACTTATATGCCCAAGGAAAGGCATGTGTTCAGAAAAGACTTGAGAATATCTTAAGTCTACATCTCAGAAAGAGTCTTTGCAAAGAGGCAGCTGATAGCAATAAAAAAAAAAAGATAAACAAAGACAATAACAAAAAAAACAGCACACCCTGGGGAAGAGGAAGAATCTGATTCCCAAAATTATCACATTATTAGATTCTTATGTCCAGTTTTTAATGATCACAAAGCACACAAAGAATCATGAAAGTATGATCCCTTCAAAGGAAAAAAAATCAACAGAAACCATCCCAGGAAAAGAACAAATGGCAGATCTACTAGACAAAAACTTTAAAACAACTGTCTTAAAGATTCCCCAAGTATTAAAGGAATACATGGAGAAAGTAAAGAAAATAACTTAGGAACAAAATGAAATATCAATAAAGAGATAACAATAAACAGAAAGCTAAAATGTTAAAATGGGAAATTAAAATAACAGAAATAAAAAATTTACTGAAGGTAATCAAAGGCAGCTTTGAACAGAGAGATGAAAGAATCGGCAAACTTGAAGATAGAATGATGGAAATTATCAGTCTGAGAAACAGGAAGGAAAAGACTGAAAAAAGTGAACAGAAACTAAGGGACCTGTGGGACACAATCAAATGGGCCAACATATGTGTTGTGGGAGTCCTAAAAGCAAAAGAGAAAGAAAAAGTGGCAGAGAAAATACTTGAAGATATAATGGCTGAAAAAATGTCCCAAATTTTATGAAAGACATGAATATGAATATTCAAAAAGCTCAATAAACTCAAAGTAAAATGAACTCAGAGAGACAAGATACATTATAATTATAATTTTGAAAGACAAAGAAAGAGAGAAACTTCAAAGGAGCAAGAGATAAGGCACTCTTAACATAAAAGGATCTTTAATAATAGCACATTCTTCATCAGAAACTTCAAACACCAGAATGATGTGGGTTAATGTATTCAAACTGCTAAAAGAAAAATACTATCAGCAAGAATCCTATAGCCAGCAAAACTGTCCTTCAAAAGTGAGAAAGAAGTTAAGATATCCCCAGATAAACAAAAGTTGTAAGAATTTGTTTTCATTAGACCTGTCCTACATAATGAAACGAAAGGATACTAGACAGTAACTCAAGCCATAAGAAGAAATAGATAAGATTACATGTTAGGCCACAAAACAAGTCCCAATAAATTTAAGATTGAAATCATATCATGCATCTTTTCTGACCACAACTGCATGAAACTAAAAATGAATCACAATTTTAAAAAAACTGGAAAAAATACAAACACTTGGAAGCTAAACCAAATGCTACTGAATAACCAAGAGTTTATGAAGAAATAACCAATGGGTTTATGAGAAATATGGGTTATGAAAAATAACCAATGGGTTTATGAGAAAGAAGCAGTAGCTGGGGGCATCACATTTCCTGATTCCAAACTGTATCGCAAAACTATACTAATCAAAACAATATGGTATTGCCAAAGAATTAAAGATAAATGGAAGAGAATAAAGAGCCCAGAAATAAGCCTGCATATAAATGGTCAATTAATTTACAGCGAAGAAGCCAAGAATATAATGGGAAAATGATAGTCTTTACAATAAGTAACACTGGGAAAACTGGATAGCCATATGCAAAACAATGAAATTGCACCACTATCTTGCACCATTTACAGAATTCAGATCAAAATAGATCAAAGACTTGACCATAAGACCTAAAACTATAAAACTCCTAGAAGACAATATACGGGGTAAAGCTCCTTGACATCAGTCTTAGCAATGATTTTTGGATTTGACACCAAAAGCAAAGGCACCATAAGTATAAATAAACACTGGAACTATATCAACCTAAAAGGCTTTTTCACAGCAAAGGAAACAACAAAATAATAAGGCAAACTATAAAATGGGAGAAACTATTTCCAAGTCATAAATTTGCTAAGTGGTTAATATCCTAAATATATATAATACTCATACAACTTAATACCAAAAAAATCCAATTAAATAATGGACAGAGGATCTGAATATATTTTTCCAAAGAAGACATATAAATGGACACAGGTATGTGAAAAGTTACTCAACATCTCTAATCAGAGAAATTGCAAATCAAAACCATAATGAAATACCATCTCATACCTGTTAGAATGGCTATCATCAAAAAGACAAGATAACAAGTGTTGGAAAGGATGTGGAGAAAACTATGGTAAAGATGTACACTGTTGGTAGGAATGTAAATTGATGCAGCAACTGTGTTAAATAATAAGGAGGTTCCTCAAAAATTAAAAATAGAACTACCACATGATCATGCAATCCCACATCTGGGTATGTATCCAAAGAAAATGGAAACTGGATATCTGCACTTCCATGTTGCAGCATTATTCACAATAGCTGAGATATGGAAACAGCTAAGTGTCCATCAGTGGATGAATGCATAAAGAAAATGTGATGGATGGATGGATGGATGGAAACATATATTCATAAACATGTACATATAATAAAATATTATTTAGCCATGAGAAAGAAGGAAATTCTGTCATTTGTGATAACGTAAATGGACCTTAAAGTCATTATGTTTGGTAAAATGAGCTTCACAGAAAAAGACAAATACTGCATGGTATCACTTAAATGTGAAAATTTTTTTAAAAAGTCAAACTGATAGAGCAGAGGGTAGGAAATTGGTTGGCAGGAGCTGGGGAGTGCTGGAAATAGTGAAAGTTTGGTAAATGGGTACAAACTTTCAACTATAAGATGAATAAGATGAACCTAATGTAAAACATGGTGACTATAGTTGATAACACTGTTTTGTATAACTTAAATTAGCTAAGAGAATAGAACTTAAATGTACTTAAAAAAAGGATAAATATACAAGATGAGGGATGTGTTAATTAGCTGCATGGCAGGAATCCTTTCATAATGTACCTGTATATCAAATTACCACAACATACACTTTAATATCTTACAAGTTTTATGTCAATTATACCTGAGTAGAGCTGATTTAAAAAGAAAAGAGAATATGGAACTCTATGGGTTATTTTTGCAACTCTTCTTTAAATGTAAGATTTTTCTCAATGCAAATAATTAAACAGCACAGCCCTAAATGGGTCAAAAAAGAAAATATGAGGGAAATTTAAAATACTCTGAGCTGAATGAAATACAACTTACCAAAAATTATAGAATGCAGTGTTTAAAGAAATGCTCACCAGGAAACTTACAGTTATAAATGGCTATAATAAAAAAAATTTTAACATAGAAGAAATCAATAACAATTTATTTCCTTCTGTCATAGACTCTAAGTCTAAAGTTCTCTCTTGTCTAGCAAGAAAGTAGGATGCAGGATGAAAAGCGAGAGATGGCTAATGTCTGGGAAAATACAAGAACCCCAAATAAGGGTCCTTGCCCTGTTTTGATTAGGATCAGAAGGCTCACAAACATGGCAATGGATGTGCATAAAGAGGCAATGAATCTGTGAACATTAACTTGTGGACATGAGGGGAAGGGGGTCTTGAAGATATTCAAGGTTAGGGGTTTGGGTTAATACAAAACAAAATCTGGGTGCCGGGCAGTCGGGAGGAAGGTTGTTTACTGCAGACATGAGGCAGCACATCTGTTTATCTTAGCTAGACAGATAGGAGAAATAACCTCAGGGTTAAGAAGGCACCTTTTCTTTTGTTAACCATCTCCGCTCTGGGCTGCTTTGCCTGCAACGCAGCAGTCCATAGTCCAATTCACCTAACCTGGCCCTATCCTCCTGTGAAAGGAGCCTTTCTGCTATAGTACTAAAGCAGGGATGCTTCCACCCTGAATATCTAATCTTGTTTATTTCATATACCTATGTATTGGGCACCTTTGCGCCTGTTCCTATTTGGGGCTTTGCCCCCCCTCTCTATTCTGGGGATTCTGCATCCCCTCTCTATTTTGGGATGCCTTTGCACCACCCTATTCCTGGCGCCTTTGCACGGGCATATTCTTGGGGTGCCTTTGCACCCCCTACTCTTGGGGTGCCAATCTGGTTTACCCAAATTCAGTGTGAGTATATTATGGCTTTGTATCTCTTTATGCCTTGTTAACCCATTGGTATAAGCCTGGGGGATTCCTAAGCTTATCCCCTACATCCTTGTACCTCAGGAAACTGGTAAAAGAATAGTATACTAAGTCCAAAAGAAGAAGAAGGGAAAATATAAAGTACAGAGCAAAAATATGTGAAATAGTGATTAGAAAAACAATAAGGAAAATCAATAAAATGAAAAGGTAGCTCTTTGAAAATATCAACAAAATCATTACATCAGTTCTTTAGTTCAACAGACCAAGAAAAAAAGAAAGAGGAGTCATCATGCTAAAATTAGGAATGAAAAGAGGAGACATCACTGTGAATAATTGTATGCCAATAAATTGTATAACACAGGAAAAAGGATAAATCCCTAGAAACTGCTGAAGTTGACTCATGAAATTGAAATTCTGAATAGATCTGTAACAAATAAAGAGACAAGAAATTAAGAATCAAGAAAATTTCTATAAAGAAAAGCCCAAGACTAGCTTCCTTCCCTGGTGAATTATGTCAAACATTTAAAAAATCAATATCAGTCTTTCACAAATTCTTCCAAGATAAAAAAGGAAAGAACACTTCCCAACTCATCCTATGATGCCCTAATAACAAAGTTAGCCAAAGACAATCATAAGAAAGAAAACTACAAATCAGTATCTCTGATGTAAAAAATCTTCAACAATATACTAGCAACTGTATCACCAGCAATACATAATATATAAAAAGAATTATATACCACATTAATAGCATAACAGACAAAAACCACATGATCATTTCAATAAATGAAAATTTTTTTCCTTATCTTTTTTCTTTTTTAAAACTTTTATTTAAATTCCAGTTATTTAACATATAGTGTAATAATAGTTCAGGTGTACAATTTAGTGATTCAATACTTATATACATCACCCAGTGATCATCAAAACAAGTGCACTCCTTGATTTCCAACACCTATTGCACCCATCCTCCCACCCACCTCCCCTCTGGTGACCATCAGTTTGTTCTCCATAGTTAAAGTCTGTTTCTTGGTTTGCCTCTTTGTTTTCTACCCCCAAGTTCATTTGTTTTGTTTCTTAACTGCTACATATGAATGAAATCATATGGTATTTGCCTTTCTCTAATCAACTTATTTCACTTCACATAATACTCTATAGTTCCATTCATGACATTGCAAATGGCAAGATTTCATTCTTTTTTTGGCTAATTTTCCATTGTATATATACATACCACATCTTTAATTTCGCTATATAGATAATGCTGCTACAAACATCAGGGTGCACATATACCTTTGAATTAGTCTTTTTGTATTCTTTGGGTAAATACCTAGTAGTGCAATTGCTGGATTTTAAGGTAGGTCTATTTTTAAGTTTTGGAGGAACCTCCATGCTGTTTTCCATAGTGGCTCCACCAGGTTGCATTCCCACAAACAGTGCAAGAGACTTCCCCTTCTCCACATCCTCGCCAACAGCTATTGTTTCTTGAGCTGTTAATTTTAGCCATTCTGGCAATTTCCCTGATGATCAGTGATGTTGAGCATCTTTTCATGTGTCTGTGGACCATCTGGATGTCTTCTTTGGAAAAAGGTCTATTCATGTCTTTTTTTTTAATTTTTTTTTAACGTTTCATTTATTTTTGAGACAGGGAGAAACAGAGCATGAACAGGGGAGGGTCAGAGAGAGGGAGACACAGAATCTGAAACAGGATCCAGGCTCTGGGCTGTCAGCACAGAGCCCGACGCGGGGCTCGAACTCACGGACCGTGAGATCATGACCTGAGCCGAAGTCGGCCGCTTAACCAACTGAGCCACCCAGGCGCCCCCCAAAAAATGTCTATTCACACAGATTGCCACGATATGACTACATACTTAATACCTAAATACCTAAATACTTAATACCTAAATCAAAATCAGGAGACTTACTATTGAAAGTTGACTGAGTTCATGAAAAAAGCCAAGAGTAGAGAGGCATCTAAGTGCATTCATTTCTTCATGTATGTCCTTCTTTCATGTGCTGGTGCTCTGCCAAAACCAGAATTTCAATGCATCACTTTCCAGTCTACATCATTGCTCACAAAATAACCACTAACTATATAAAACTTTGTTTTCATATAGTAACAATTCTCAGTGATGAATAAAAATAGAAAGTCATTAAAACTTTTCTCCCTCACTGTTTATTATACTAAAAACTATGGCTCTGACATCACTAAAATTTCTCTCTCATTTTTTCTTCTTCACCCCCAACCCTCTACTTTACCATCTACTTTCAGAAATCTCTGTAGAAAAAGTCTCAAGGACAATTTGGTGTCCTATTTCAGAGGAAGAATAAAACACTTCCTTCTCCAGAAACATGGGATGAGTTTTATGAAAGTTTTCCAACTAAGAAAGGTGAGAGAATTTAGCTAAGTTTTCTTCTTTTATCAATAATCTTACTTATGCTGGCAAGTGCTGTAGAAAATGTTAGAAATAATATCTGGACACTGTAACATGGGTTTTACCTTATCTAAAATAAGGGAATTATTTTTGTGGATTGTCTCCTATCTTCATAAATCCTTTCAGTGAATTACTGGGATCACGTAGACAGTCAAGACACACTGCCCCATTTTTCTTCTATGTCTTGCGGTGTGTTGGAGTTCTTGGCATGACATGAAAGGTTGATAGAAAGTCAACAAGCAACACTGCATTCTCTACCTCTTCTATGAGGATATGATGGAAATGAGGGACAGTGTGGAATAGCACAATTTTCCATATCTCCAAGGCATGCTTTGGAAATAATGACATGTTCACTCTTTCAACAAAGAGTTATTGACTGCTTGACTATGTGCCATGTTCTATTTTGCACTGACTGACTCACCACCACCAGGTACTCACCCATGAAGAGACAGGAGAAAATAGTGGCAATTAGGAAATATTGTATATTCATCAACATGTACATGGAATATCATAAAGTCATGAATCAAGGAAGCTCTCATGGAAATTCATGGAATCCTCCCTGGTCTGTGAACACAAAGACTGACTAGTATACATTTAGGTACACCTCTAGTTAACACATTTCCTTGATCCTCAAAATTCCAAAGCTAGTTTTGCAATAATTGCTTGACATTTTGTTAATACTGACTACTTTGTGTTTATATAAGAGGAAAAGCTATATTTAAAATTACAACTTTAAAAAAATTCTACATCAAGACACAAATAATACCAGCAGCAATATAACCTAAGAAGAGTAAGAATATTTAATACCAATTTATCTCATGAAGTTCAGTGTTTTGAACCTATCATCACTCTAGTTCCTTTTTTTCTATTTATAGTATGCTAATTTGATATACTTCCAAACCTATGCTAATTTGATATACTTCAAAACCTGTTTTTATTTTTATTAAATTCCCAATTCTCTTTTAACTTTCTTCTTAGGATCCAAAGTGTAAATTTGAAAAGGTGCTGGAATTCATTGGGAAGTAATCAGATGAAATTCTAGACTAAAGTGACAATCACACCTTCTTTGGTGTAGTGAAGAAGAATCCAATGACAGACAATTCATTAGTTCCACCAAATTCATAAGCCACTCCATTTCTCCACTCGTGTGGAAATGCTTTCACATTTTTCTCATATATTCTAGGTCATCTGGAATTTTACTATTTTCTTCTATAATGATTGAACAAAAGACATCTGACCTTAAAAACATTCAAAGGGGAAAGCCATTTTAAACAGCTGCTGAGGATTGAAGAGGCAGAGGGGAGATGAGGTGAATTAGAAGATAAAATTATGGAAAAAGAGGAAGCTAAGAAAAAGATTCAGGAGTATGAGGGGAGAATTAGAGAACTAAGCGATGCAATCAAACAGAACAATATCTGTATCATAGGAATTCCAGAAGAAGAAGAGAGAGAAAAGGGGGCTTAAGGTGTACTTGAACAAATCATAGCTGAGAACTTCCCTGATCTGGGGAAGGAAACAGGCATTGAAATCCAAGAGGCACAGAGCACTCCCTTCAGATGTAACTTGAATCAATCTTCTGCATGACATATCATAGTGAAACTGCCAAAATACAAGGATAAAGACAAAATTCTGAAAAGAAGCTAGGGATAAATGGGCCTTAACATACAAAGGTAGATATACAGGTAGTAGCAGACCTATCTACTGACACTTGGCAAGCCAGAAAGGAATGGCAGAAAATCTTCAATGTGATGAACAGAAAAAATATGCAGCCAAGAATCATTTATCAGCAAGTCTGTCATTCAGAATAGAAGGAAAGATAAAGGTTTTCCCAAACAAACAAAAACTGCAGGAATTCATCACCACTAAACCAGCCCTACAAGAGATCCTAAGGGGGACACTGTGAATGAAATGTTGCAAGGACCACAGAGTACCAGAGATATCACTACAAGCATGAAACCTACAGATATCACAATGACTCTAGCCCATATCTTTCAATAATAACACTGAATGTAAATGAACTAAATGCTCCAATCAAAAGACATAGAGTATGAGAATGGATAAAGAAACAAAACCCATCTATTTGCTGTCTACAAGAGACTCATTTTAGACCTGAGGACACCTTCAGATTGAAAGTGAGGGGATGGAGAGCTATCTATCATGGTAGTGGAAGTCAAAACAAAGCTGGAGTAGCCATACTTATATCAGACAAACTAGACTTTAAATTAAAGGCTGTAACAAGAGATGAAGAAGATCACTATATCATAATTACAGGGTCTATCCATGAAGAAGAGCTAAAAATTATAAATGTCTATGCACCAAATTCGGGAGAACCCAAATATATAAAACAATTAATCACAAACATAAGCAACCTTATTGATAAGAGGGTGGTAATTGCAGGGGACTTTAATACTCCACTTACAACAATGGATAGATTATCTATACAGAGAATCAATAAAGAAACAAGGGCCCTGAATGATACATTGGACAAGATGGACATGACAGATATATTTAGAACTCTGCATCCCAAAGCAACAGAATATACTTTCTTCTCAAGTACACATGGAAAATTCTCCAATATAGATCACATACTGTGTCACAAAACATGCTTAATAAGTATAAAAGAATTGAGGTCATACCATGCACACTTTCAGACCACAATGCTATGAAACTTAAAATCAACCACAGGAAAAAGTCCATAAAACCTCCAAAAGCATGGAAGTTAAAGAACACCCTACTAAGTAATGAATGGGCCAACCAGGCAATTAGAGAAAAATTTAAAAATATATGGAAACAAACGAAAATGAAAATACAACAATCCACATGTTTTCGGATGCAGCAAAGGCAGTCCTGAGAGGATAATACATTGCAATCCAGGCCTATCTCAAGAAACAAGAAACATCACAAATACAAAATCTAACAGCACACTTAAAAGAACTAGAAGGAGAACATCAAAGACACCCCAAACCCAGCAGAAGAAGAGAAATAATAAAGATCAGAGCAGAAATAAATAATATAGAATCAAAAAAAAAAAAAACAGTAGAGCAGATCAATGAAACCAAGAGTTGGTTTTTTGAAAAAAATAAACAAAATTGAGAAACCGCTATCCAGGCTTCTCAAAAGGAAAAGGGAGAGGACCCAAATAGATAAAATCACTAATGAAAATGGAATTATTACAACCAATCCCTCAGAAATACAAGCAATTATCAGGGAATACCATGAAAAATTATATGCCAACAAACTGGACAACATGGAAGAAATGGACAAATTCCTAAACACCCACACTCTTCCAAAACTCAAACAGGAAGAAATAGAAAATTTAAACAGACCCATAACTAGTGAAGAAATCGAATCACTTATCAAAAATCTCCTAACAAATGAGAGTCCAGGACCAAATGGCTTCTCTGGGGAATTCTACCAGACATTTAAAGCAGAGATAATACCTATACTTCTCAAGCTGTTCCAAAAAATAGAAAGGGAAGGAAAACTTCCAGACTCATTCTATGAGGCCAGCATTACTTTGTTTCCCAAACCAGACAGAGACCAAGCAAAAAAAGAGAACTACAGGCCAATATCCCTGATGAATATGGATGCAAAAATTCTCAATGAGATGCTAGAAAATCAAATTCAACAGCATATAAAAAGAATTATTCACCATGATCAAGTGGGATTCATTCCTGGGCTGGAGGGCTGGTTCAATATTTGCAAATCAATCAATGTGATACATCAAATTAATAAAAGAAAAGATAAGAACCATATGATCCTGTCAATCGATGCAGAAAAAGCATTTGACAAAATACAGCATCCTTTGTTAATAAAAGCCCTCGAGAAAGTTGGGATAGGAGGAATGTAGTTAAACATCATAAAAGCCACTTATGAAAAGCCCACAGCCAATATCATCCTCAATGGGGAAGAACTGAAAGCTTTCCCCCTGAGATCAGGAACATGACAGGGATGTCCACTCTCACCGCTGCTGTTTAACATAGTGTTGGAAGCTCTATTATCAGCAATCAGACAACAAAATGAAATCAAAGGCATCAAAATTGTCAAAGATGAAGTCAAACTTTCACGTTTTGCAGATGACATGATACTCTACATGGGAAACCCAACAGACACCACCAAAAGTCTGCTAGAACTGATACATGGATTCAGCAAAGTTGCAGGATACAAAATTAATGTACAGAAATTGGTTGCATTTTTATAGACCAATAATGAATCAACAGAAAGAGAAATAAAGAAACTGATCCCATTCACAACTGCATCAAGAACCATAAAATACTTAGGAATAAACCTAACCAAAGATATAAAAGATCTGTATGCTGAAAACTATAGAAAGCTTATGAAGGAAATTGAAGAAGACACAAAGAAATGGAAAAACATTCCATGCTCATGGATTGGAAGAATAAATATTGTCAAAATGTCAATACTACCCAAAGCTATCTACACATTCAATGCAATCCCAATCAAAATTGCACCCACATTCTTCTCAAAGCTAAAACAAACAATCCTAAAATTTGTGTGGAAGTACAAAAGACCCTGACCTAAGTAATATTAAAGAAGAAGACCAAAGTGGGAGGCATCACAATCCCAGACTTTAGCCTCTACTACAAGGCTGTAATCATCAAGACACTACGGTATTGGCACAAAAACAGACACATAGACCAATGAAATAGAATAGAGAATCCAGAATTGGACCCACAAATGTATGGCCAACTAATCTTTGACAAAGCAGGAAAGAATATCCAATGGAAAAAAGACACTCTCTTTAACAAATGGTGCCGGGAGAACTGGACAGCAACATGCGGAAGGATGAAACTAGACCACTTTCTTACACCATTCGCAAAGATAAAATCAAAAATGGATGAAGGACCCAAATGTGAGACAGGAAACCATCAAAACCCTAGAGGAGAAAGCAGGAAAAAACCTCTCTGACCTCAGCCGCAGCAATTTCTTACTTGACATATCTCCAAAGGCAAGGGAATTAAAAGCAAAAATGAACTATTGGGACCTTATGAAGATAAAAAGTTTCTGCACTGCAAAGGAAACAGTCGACAAAACTAAAAGGGAACCGACAGAATGGGAAAAGATGTTTGCAAATGACATATCAGACAAAGGGCTAGTATCCAAAATCTATAAAGAACTCACCAAACTCCACACCTGAAAAACAAATAATGCCGTGAAGAAATGGGCAGAAAACATGAATAGACACTTCTCTAAAGAAGACATCCAGATGATCAACAGGAACATGAAAAGATGCTCAATGTCACTCCTCATCAGGGATATACAAATCAAAACTACATTGAGATACCACCTCATGCCAGAGTAGCTAGAATGAACAAATCAGGAGTCTATAGATGTTGGAGAGGATGTGGAGAAAACTGGAACCCTCTTGCACTGTTGGTAGGAATGCAAACTGGTGCAGCCACTCTGGAAAACAGTGTGGAGGTTCCTCAAAAAATTAAAAATAGATCTACTCTATGACCCAGCAATAGCACTGCTGGGAATTTACCCAAGGGATACAGGAGTGCTGATACATAGGGGCACTTGTACCCCAATGTTTACAGTAGCACTTTCAACAAGAGCCAAATTATGGAAAGAGCCTAAATGTTCATCAACTGATGAATGGATAAAGAAATTGTGGTTTATATACACAATGGAATACTACGTGGCAATGAGAAAGAATGAAATATGGCCTTTTGTAGCAACGTGGATGGAACTGGAGAGTATTATGCTAAGTGAAATAAGTCAGGCAGAGAAAGACAGATACCATATGTCTTCACTGTTATGTGGATCCTGAGAAACTTAACAGAAGACCACGGCGGGGGAGGGGGGAAAAAGTTACAGAGAGGGAGGGAGGCAAACCATAAGAGACTCTTAAATACTGAGAACTGAGGGTTGATGGGGAGTGGGGGATAGGGGAAAGTGGGTGATGGGCATTGAGGAGGGCACCTGTTGGGATGAGCACTGGGTGTTGTATGGAAACCAATATGACATTAAATTATATTTAATAATAAAAAAACAAAATTAAAAATTAAAGAGAAGAAATAACAACTGACAGAACAGAAATGCAAAAGATTGTAAGAGAATATTATGAATACTTATATGCTAACAAATTGGACAACCTAGAAGAAATAGATAAATTCCTAGATACATATAACCTACCAAAACTGAACAGAAAGAAATAGAAAATTGAACAGTCTGATTACCAGCAAAGAAATTGAACCATTAATCAAAAAACTCCCAATAATCAAAAGTCGAAGACCAGATGGCTTCACGGGTGAATTGTACCAAACATTTAAACAGGGGTTAATACTTATTCTTCTCCTACTATCTCAAAAAATAGAAGAGAAAGAAAAACTTCCAAATTCATTCTATGAGTCCAGGATTACCCCAATACTAAAACTAGATAAAGACACCACTGAAAAAGAAAACTACAGGCCAATATCTCTGATAAACATAGATGCAAAAGTTCTCAACAAAATATTAGCAAATCAAATCCAACAAAACATTTCAAATTTCATTTACCACAATCAAGTAGGATTTATTGTCAGGATGCAATCATACATGGTTCAGTATTTGCAAATCAATGAAGTGATACAACACATCAAAAAAAGAAAAGATATACCATATGAGCATTTCAACAGATGCAGGAAATTCATTTCACAAAGTACAACATCCATTCATGATAAAAACACTCAACAATGTAGGTTTAAAGGGAACATACCTTAACATAATTAAAGGTCTTATATGAAAAACCCACAGCTAACCTCATAGTCAATGGGGAAAAACTGAGAGATGTTTCCCTAAAGTCAGCAACAAGACAAGGATGTCCACTCTCACCACTTTTTATTCAACACAGTACTGGAAGTCCTAGCCACAGCCAATCAGCCAAGCAAAAGGCATCCAAATTGTTAAGGAAGAAGCAAAATTTTCACTATTTGCAGACGATATGATGCTTTTCTGAAAACCTGAAAGATTCCACCAAGAAACTACTAGAACTGACAAATGAATTCAGTAAGGTCACAGGATACAAAACTAATGTGCAGAAATCTGTTGCATTTCTATACACTAATAATGAAGCAACAGAAAGAAAAATTAAGAAATCAATCCCATTTACAATTGCACCAAAAATAATAAAATACCTAGGAATAAATTTAACCAAGGATGTGGAAGACCCATACTCTGAAAACTATAAAACAATGACAAAAAAAAATTAAAGATGAAAAACGAGTGGAAAGACATACCCTGTTAATGGATCAGAAGCACAAATACTGTTAAAATGTCCCTATTACCCAAACCAATCCACATATTTAATGCACTCCCTATCAAAATACCAATAGCATTTTTCTGTCTCTCTGTCTCTCTCTCAAAACTAAATAAACATTAAAAAAAATTTTTTTGAAATGGGGGGAGGTGCCTGGGTGGCTCAGTCAGTTAAGCATCCATCTTTGACTCAGGTCATGATCTCATGATTTGTGAGTTTAAGCCCCACATTGGGCTCTGTGCTGACAGCTCAAAGGCTGAAGCCTGCTTCAGATTCTGTGTCTCCCTCTCTCTTTGTCCCTTCCTCCCTCTCTCTCTCTCTCTCTCTCTCGCTCTCTCTCTCTCTCCCTCTCTCAAAAATAAATAAACATTTTTAAAAAACCAAAATACCATTAGCATTTTTCAGAACTAGAACAAACAAGCCCAAGATTTGTATGGAACCGTAAAGACCCCAAATAGCCAAGACAATCTTGAAAAAGAAGAACAAAACTAGAAGTATCACAATTTTATACATCAAGTTATATCACAAGCTGTAGTAATCAAAACATTATAATATTGGCACGAAAACAGAGACATAGATCAATAGAACAAAATAGAGCCCAGAAATAAACCCATAATTATGTAGGCTATTCATTTTCAACAAACGAGGCGAGAATATACAATGGAAAAAAGAGAGTCACTTCAATAAATAGTGTTTGGAAAACTGGACAGCTACATGGAAAAGACGTAAACTGAGACACTTTCTTACACCATTCCCAAATATAAACTCAAAATGAAAAAATAAAAATAAAATTAAACCTCAAAATGAATCAAGGACCTAATGTGAGACCTGACACCCTCAAAATCCTAGAAGAGAGCACAGGCAGTGATTACTCTGACATTGGCTCTAATGTCTTTTTAGATATGTTTCCCTAGGCAAGGGAAACAAAAGCAAAAATAAAATATTGAGACTACATCAAAATAAAAAGCCTCTGCACAGAAAAGCAAACAATCAACAAAACTAAAAGACAATCTAACGAATAGAAGATACTTGCAAATGACGTATCTGATAAACAGTATTCAAAATATATAAAGAACTTACACAGCTCAAACCAAGAAAACAATAATCTAATTAAAAATAGGCAGAAGACATAAACAGACATTTCTCCAAATACAGATGGTCAACAGGAACATGAAAAGATGCTCAACATCACTGATCATCTGGGAAATGTAAATCAAAACTACAATGAGATACCACCTCACACCTGTCAAAACAGCTACAATTAAAAACACAAGAAACAACAAGTGTTGGCAAGGATGTGGAGAAAAAGAAACCATCGTGCACTACTGGTGAGAATGCAATTGGTGCAGCCACTGTAGAAGACAGTATGGAGGTTGCTCAAAAAATTAAAAATAGTACTACCCTATGATCTAGTAATTCCACTACTGGGTATTTACCCAAAGAATATGAAGAAACTAATTCAAAGGAATATATTCACCCCCATGTTTATTGTAGCATTAGTTACAAAAGCCAAGTGGAAGCAGCCCAAGTATCCATCCATTGATGAAGAAAGAAGATATGGTTTATGTATATAATGAAATATTCGGTTATAAAAAAAGAATGAAATCTTGCCATTTGCAACAACATGGATGGATCTAGAGAGTATAATGTAAAGTGGAAAACTCCAGTCAGAGAGAAACAAATACCATATAATTTCACTCATATGTGGAATTTAAAAAACAATACAAATGAACAAAGCAAAAAAGAGAGAGAAACCAAAAAAACAGACTCTTGACTACAGAGAACAAATAGATGGTTACCAGCAGGGAGGTGGGTAAGGAGTTGGGTGAAATATGTGAAGGGGATTAAGAGTACACTTATCTTTATGAGCACTAATATATAGAACTGTTGAATCACTATATTGAACACCTGAAACTAATAACACACTGTATGTTAGCTACACTGGAATTAAATTTTTTTAAGTATTATTCTGGTTGCTGTATGGAAAATAGGAAGTAAGCAGTAAGAGTGAAAGCAATTACATCAGTTTAGAAGGTTATTGTAATAATGGCTTGGAATACAGGTGTGGCAGTGAAAATTACTAACAGTTGGATTAAGTGTATATTTTGAAGGTGGTGCCAATAGAAGTTGTGGATGGATTAGATACAGGGAAGGAAAAAAAAAACAAATCAAGAACAACTCTAGGTTTGAGAACTGTGAACATGGTGAAATACCCACATCAGTCAGCCTCATATTCTTAGAAGACTTTGTCCCATATTTTATCCCCAGTCCCACATACTGTGCAGAGCACTCAGTGATCACAGCTACCACCTACACTGGACTTAAGGAATGGTTCATGTTCATACCAACATGGACAGTGGTTGTCATCACTGAATTTTGACCTAAAAACTCAAAAAAGTTTGGCAAACTTTTTGTATAAAGGTCCAGCGAGGTAGTAAATATTTAAGGCTTTATGGGATATATGTAATCTCTACCACATATTCTCTGTTGTTTTTTGTTTGTTTTTTTGTTTTTTACAATTCTTTAAAAATGTAAAAACCATTCTTAGCTCATTGGTCATACAAAAACAGGCCTGGATTTGGCCTGAAGACCACAGTTTGTAAACCCTAGTAAAAGTATGGTGTCCAGATTGTCTGAATTTAGATCTTTTTTCTGCTACTAGTCAACTCAAGAATAAGACATATCACTCAACCTCTCTGTGCTTTAGTTTCCTGTTGGGAGGCAATTATCCATGGTCTATGTCATTTCTGCACATCTTGCAAGCAGAGGAACTAAATAACTTTTTTCTAGACTACCTTTTTAAGGATATGTGTAAAAAGAACAGCCTTAGAATAAAGTGTCCTTCTGGAGTAAAGAGCATCTTATTTACTGTCTAGTAATGACAACATCTAATGATAATATCTCCCTCTAAGGAAAAGAGCAGGCCTTCTTGAGCCCATTACAAAAGATTTGGGTTTCCTGAGCTCTGAGTTCCTCAGCTATAACACAAACCCACTGCATGTGCATCTACCTACAAACATCAAATCCATGCAGCCTGCTTTGCCTGGAGTATTTATTTCTGACCCAGGAGTCTCATATATTTCATCAGTTTCCATGTAACTTGTTAATTTATAAAGTAATATAAAATCTCACATTCTTCATGGTTGTAGACATTTCCTCAGAGATAGTATCTACCTTATAGCATTGTGGAGAACAGTAAATAAGTTAATATATTAAAGTTTGCACTTAAAACGGTACTTGGCACAGAGTTCAAAATTATAAAAATTTCAGATATCATTAATACTGAAACTCTTTGTACTTTATAGCAAATTATCACAATTTGATTATATACACATTTTTTGTCATAATTTGCTTATTTTCTTACCCCTCACCAATCTGTAGGCTCTATGAGGGCAAGTGGAATCTAGTAGACACTTGAAATACTTCTTGAATTAAATAAATAATTATGATCCAGCAATTCAGTTTCTGGGTATTTAATAAAAAGAAACAGAACCACTATCTTGAAAAGATGCCTGCACCCTCATGTTTATTGTAGCATTGTTTACAATAGCAACCATGAAAACAATCGAAGTGTCCACTGACTGATGAATTGTATTTTTAAAATGTGATATATATCAGAGTGGCCAGAGTGAACAAATCAGGAGACTATAGATGCTGGAGAGGATGTGGAGAAACGGGAACACTCTTGCACTGGTCGTGGGAATGCAAATTGGTGCAGCCACTCTGGAAAACAGTGTGGAAGTTCCTCAAAAAATTAAAAATTACCCAACAATAGCACTGCTAGGAATTTACCCAAGGGATATAGGAGTACTGATGCATAGGGACACTTGTACCCCAATGTTTATAGCAGCACTCTCAACAATAGCTAACTTATGGAAAGAGCCTAAATGTTCATCAACTGATGAATGGATAAATAAATTGTGGTTTATATACACAATGGAGTACTACGTGGCAACGAGAAAGAATGAAATATGGCCTTTTGTAGCAACGTGGATGGAACTGGAGAGTGTTATGCTAAGTGAAATAAGCCATACAGAGAAAGACAGATACCATATGTTTTCACTCTTATGTGGATCCTGAGAAACTTAACAGAAACCCATGGGGGAGGGGAAGAAAAAAGAAAAGGAGGTTAGAGTGGGAGAGAGCCAAAGCGTAAGAGACTCTTAAAAACTGAGAACAAACTGAGGGTTGATGGGGGGTGGGAGGGAGGGGAGGGTGGGTGATGGTTATTGAGGAGGGCACCTTTTGGGATGAGCACTGGGTGTTGTATGGAAACCAATTTGACAATAAACTTCATATATTGAAAAAAATAATAAAAAATAAAATGTGATATACACATACACTGGAATAGTATTCAGCCTTGAAAAAGAAGGAAATCCTGCCATTTACAATGTCAGGGATGAAACTTGAGGGTGTTCTAAGTGAAATAAGTCAGACAGAGAAAGATAAATATTGTATGTTATCACTTATATGTAGAATCAAAAAAAAAGAAAAAACTGAACTCATAGACACAGAGAAACAGACTGGTGGTTGTCAGGGGCAAAGATGGAAGGTGGGTACAATGGGTGAAGATGGTCAAAAGATGCAAAAGATCCAGCAATAAGATAAATAAGTCCTGGGGACATAATGTACATCATGGTGACTGTACTTAACTTGCTGTACTGTATATTTGAAATATACTAAGAGAGTAGATCTTAAAAGTTCTCACCACAAGATAAAAAAACTCTAGGAGATGGTAGATGTTAACTAAATTTATCGTGGGAATCATTTCACAGTATATACATATATCAAGTCATTATGTTGTGCACCAAAAGTGAATACAATGTTGTATGTCAATTATATCTCAATATTTAAAAATTTGTGTTAATAAGAAATGAAAGTGTTTCATTATCCCCCCCAAAAATGAAACAAATAGTGAATGTTTCCTAACTTGTCTTTCATAATTTTCAACTATTTGTCTTTTAGCACTAAGTTCTAGGGAATTCATTTGCATCATATTTTAGATTGTTATGACTTGCATCATACTTCACAATATTCATATTTTCAGATTACAGCCATGTCTAGTCTACTTATAAACTTATATAAAGTTTTTTTCTCTTGTTTCATTTCAAAGAGCTATTTCTTACTCTCCAATTTTTTCTTTTTCAGAGTAGCCTTTATTTTGTGGATACAATATCATCTCAATCATTTCTGAAAAAAAAAAAGAGAATTTAAGTCATCGGTTTCCTCTTTAACTGTTTCCTCAGTATTCATTTATTTACTAGTTTAGTTGTTCTTCTTCACACTATTAACAATGTCTAGTGATTTTTAGTAATCTACCCAGAGTTTATAAATGCAAAGCATCTCTAGCTAGTGTATCAAAATCACTGCATTCTTCTCTTGAGAGCAGAGCCCTGGCCATGGTGGATGGACACAAAAATGAAGCCAGGAGAACTGCCTCTCATGCTTCTTGAGGAATTGATTTCATAAGGCAAATCTCTGTGTCCATTTCAGTGGACTCAGATTATGACATTCCACCCTCCAAGGAAGACCCACCCACCCCACTCCACCCCCTGCCACTTATGAAAAACAAGGCTGTCTTCAGCTACTGCCTAGAGAGGGAATGCCCATATGGACACTCTCTGGGCCTGACCCAGCTCCAGCAATCTTGACTTAATGATCCTACCATCTTCCCACAGCCTATTACCCAGTGCATCCTTCCAAGCATCTATGACTATTAACTTGTCCAGTATATTGTTTTTTAGGGTCTTTGCTTTTGCCAAAAATCCAATCCCTTCCTTCACATCTTCCAGAAACCCCTCCTCTGTTGCACCAACAGAATATACATGATTTCTAGTACTGCTGCAGTCACTACTGTTAAACAATGAAGAATTTGGAAAGGAGCTTGTGTAACTGAGTCAGTCAGCCATCTTGAATCAGAAAGCTGTTCAGCATTTAAACACACTAACATCACTCTTGGTTTAAAAAACACTTAGATTTGACTTTTAAAATAGTTGATTGCATGTACCTTCTCTAATGCTCTCTTCCACTCCCTTCTCATGCTAGGTGTAGTCATGCTTCTGTCCCAAGCAGTCCATCAAAAGTATTATTGTCAAGGTCACCCAGGGACCTTCATGCCACTAATCCAATGGATACTTTTAAGTCTGTATCTCTTGATTTCTCTGCATCATGTAACAGTGTATAACCATTATCACTTTCTTAAATTGCTCTCATCCCTCAGCTTCCCTAATAACAAATATTCTAGATTTTTCCTTCTACATTTCCAATATTACTTTTTCATTTGCTCTCATCCTCTTTCTCAATGATTCTAAATTCTTCCTCTTTTTTTTCCCTCCACTCACTCCCTGGGTTATCTCACCCACTCAATTCTCTCTACATGCTGATGTCACTTGGATATGTATATTCAGGCTAAATCTTATTCTAGAGCACATCAAACATTGGACATTTCCAGTGGACATGTCCATTGGACATTTTCAGTGGACATGCCCATTGGACATTTTGTTGGCACTTCAAGTTCAACACACAAAACCAAATTTACCACCTTCCTCCATTAAGTCTATTTTCTCTGGTCTCTTATTTCATCAGTAGCCCACCATGCTTCCAACTGCCAAGGCCAGACACACCCATGTATCATCCTAAACTTCTTCCCTCATTCTCCATAACATATCACCAACACATTAGAGCCTTGATATTTCTTAAATTCTCCCACTTCCTTCCAGTGATGGATATTGCTGGCATTGCTGGTTTCATACCTAGCTACTATGCCAATTCAGATATCCACCCCTTCTCCATGTAGCCCATGTGCCTCAGGATAAATTGATGTCAACCTCTACTCCAGTAGTTAGCCTGAAGAGAGACAGGGCCTCAGCATCATTCCAAACTTTCAACAGTACGTATGGCAAATGGACACAAGCCCGTATGTACCAGGTACTATTGACCATGACGGATAAAGTAGAAATATCGTTGGAGCTTTTTTTATAATATGTGCCCTTCCAGGTTTGTAAATGGTTGAGGGCAGCAGTTAATTTCCATATATACTTCTGTAACGGTCCTTCTTGTAAATGAGTACTGGGTGCAGAAAATCCCTCACCATGCCAAACAATTGAGCCATTAGTAGTGGTGTTGATAGTTTGATTATGAACACACAATTGTAGATTTTGTAATGAATTTTTAAGGCGAGCTGAGCCCATAAGGCTGTAATCAATGACACTTCCATAGGAAGTATTTAAAAGAACTAGCTCCATATCCCCTCTACATGTTTCCCAAGTCACCCATCCATCCCATTCTGACAACATACAAGTAGCACAAGACAGAAGCATTGGAGGAGTGCCATCAATTGTAAGATTGGAGCCAGAGAATGGGCTGATAGTAAGAAAATATGTTTGTGCTGGGTCCTGTTTTTAAAAATAGATAGCTATGCTTGAGGCTTACTCTTGAGGCAGTTGTTAACCATTTTAATGTAAGGCATAACGTTGTTCATGAACAGTGGCCCTTACACTAAATTTGAATTCTGTATAGGATATTCCAGTCCCATATAAGGAGGCTGCATTTTGGCAGTAATTGGCTCCATACGCCCATTTTCTTGTCATCCAAGCCCTTTTAATGGATTATAATTCATTTTGGACATAATATTGGTTGCAGCAGGAGAAACATAAGGAACATTAGTATATGCTTCCCTTTGACTTAATAGGTCTCTTCTCCCTAGATTAATGGCTCTACCAGTAACATAAGGCTGAATAGTAGCAACCTGGCCTCCAGGTTCTTTACATAGAAAAATTTCAACACTCTGCTGGATATCAGTAGCTTTTCCTACACCCGTAAAGACTGCGGATACAGGATGAGGTGGTCAATTCTTTATGTTTTTAATATGAAATTTATTGTCAAATTGGTTTCCCTACAACACCCAGTGCTCATCCCAACAGGTGCCCTCCTCAATGCCCATCACCCACCCTCCTTTCCCTCCCACTCCCCATCAAACCTCAGTTTATTCTCAGTTTTTAAGAGTCTCTTATGGTTTGGCTCTCTCCCTCTCTGTTTTTTTTTCCTTCCCCTCCCCCATGGTCTTCTGTTAAGTTTCTCAGGATCCGCATAAGAGTGAAAACATATGGTATCTGTCTTTCTCTGCCTGACTTATTACACTTAGCATAACACTCTCCAATTCCATCCACGTTGCTACAAAAGGCCATATTTCATTCTTTCTCATTGCCACGTAGTATTCCATTGTCTATATAAATCACAATTTCTTTATCCATTCATCAGTTGATGAACATTTAGGCTCTTTCCATAAGTTGGCTCTTGTTGAAAGTGCTACTGTAAACATTGGGGTACAAGTGCCCCGATGCATCAGCACCCCTGTATCCCTTGGGTAAATTCCCAGCAGTGCTATTGCTGGGTCATAGAGATCTATTTTTAATTTTTTGAGGAACCTCCACACTGTTTTCCAGAGTGGCTGCACCAATTTGCATTCCTACCAACAGTGCAAGAGGGTTCCAGTTTTCTCCACATCCTCTCCAGCATCTATAGTCTCCTGATTTGTTCATTTTAGCCACTCTGGCATGAGGTGGTATCTCAATGTAGTTTTGATTTGTATATCCCTGATGAGGAGTGACATTGAGCATCTTTTCATGTGCCTGTTGATCATCTGGATGTCTTCTTTAGAGAAGTGTCTATTCATGTTTTCTGCCCATTTCTTCACGGCATTATTTGTTTTTCAGGTGTGGAGTTTGGTGAGTTCTTTATAGATTTTGGATACTAGCCCTTTGTCTGATATGTCATTTGCAAACATCTTTTCCCATTCTGTCGGTTCCCTTTTAGTTTTGTTGATTGTTTCCTTTGCAGTGCAGAAGCTTTTTATCTTCATGAGATCCCAATACTTCATTCTTTTAATCATTTTTTTAACGTTGATTTTTGACAGAGAGAGATATAGAGTGAGAGTGGGGGAGGAGCAGAGAGAGAGGGAGACACAGGCTCTGAAGCAGGCTCCAGGCTCTGAGCTGTCAGCACAGAGCCCGACGCAGGGCTCGAACCCACAAACCGCAAGATCATGACCTGAGCCGAAGTCAGATGTTTAACTGACTGAGCCACCCAGGCTCCCCGCCAATAGTTTGTTTTTGCTTTTAATTCCCTTGCCTTTGGAGATGTGTCAAGTAAGAAATTGCTGCAGCTGAGGTCAGAGAGGTTTTTTTCCTGCTTTCTCCTCTAGGGTTTTGATGGTTTCCTGTCTCACATTCAGGTCCTTCATCCATTTTGAGTTTATGTTTGTGAATGGTGTAAGAAAGTGGTCTAGTTTCATCCTTCCACATGTTGCTGTCCCGTTCTCCCAGGACCATTTGTTAAACAGACTGTCTTTTTTCCATTGGATATTCTTTCCTGCTTTGTCAAAGATTAGTTGGCCATACCAAAGTGGCCAATTCTTAGGCCAAAACTTGGAAGCAATGATGGTGACGTTAGCTCCTGAGTCTACCAGGCCAGAAAACGATTTTCCATGAATTGTATGCTCCTCTAAGTCCTTCTGTCCTTTAGAAATGTCTGCCAAAATACCTGTTTGCCAGTAGATCCAAACCCTCCCTGCCATTCTATCGGCGTGGGATTTAAAGCAATGTAAGGCAACAATAATAGTTGAGCAATGCAATCTCCTACCATGAAACGCCAAGGAACAGAGGTACTAATCATTACTAAAATTTCATCCTTAAAATCAGCATCTATGATTCCTAAGTGGACATGAACTCCCTTGGACAAGACTACTTAATCCAATAAGAAGACCAACAGACCCTGAAGGAAGAGGGCCATAAATCCCAATTTTAACCTGATAAATTCCAACGGAGAGTTCGAGGACCAGAGAATCTGGGGCAGGGATATCTAATGCAGCGCTCCCTCCTGTGGCATGGAGGAGGTCATGGCCAGATTTGAGTGATAAGTCCCCGTCGCTCATGGGATAACAGCGTGGAATCTCATTCCCCATATTGTTTACCTTCTGGCCCTGGGGAGGGCCCATTATCCCCTTTCTCGACGAGGAGACAGGGGAGCTCCATTTTTATCGACTTTGGATGTACATTGATTAGCAAAATGATAGCCTTTATTGCATCGGGGGCATAACCTAGGAGGTTTAGTATTTCGTTCTGGTAGGAGACCCAAGGTAGATCCTGGGAATTGTTACGATTCGGCTGTCTACAATCCCTTTTATAATGTCCCAATTTGCCGCAGCGAAAACACTTGGACTGTTTGTAAGGTCCAGTGCCTTGAATAGCCGCTGACAGTAACCCCATTTTATAGGCCTCTGAGCCGATATCTTGATAGGCCTTTAAATAATCAGCTAAATCACCCCCTTGAGACTTCACTGGGCATAAAGCTTGTTGGCATTCCTTATTAGCGTTACCAAAAGACAGCAGCTGTAAGAGGAGATCGGTAAGCCCGCCCCAGAAACGGTTTTTATAATAACATCATTTAGCCAACATCCTTTAGCTGAGCGATGAAATCTACATCAGGCTCGTTAAGACTCTGTTTAACTTGAACAAAAGAGGGTGTCACCTGTCCCGGGATAGCTATTTTCTCCCAGGCATTAAGGCAGCACAATGTAACTTGCATCACTGGTTGATCATCACGCTGAAGCCGAACCTGTATGCCAAACCCTTGTCCGGCCAGTAAATTGTTCTAGGGTAATGGGCACAGGAGCTTTGGCGGCGGCATCACGCCGGACCTGTATCTGTGCTGCATCCCACCAGGTTCTAAATTGCAAAAATTCAGAAGCACTTAGGACAGTGCGACCTAGGACCTCCCAGTCCTACGGAATGAGTCACTCTGAATTTCGCTAAACCAGACGCCAATCCCAAAATATAGGGGGAAGTAACACCGTATTGTATGCAAGCCTGTTTCAAATCCTTAATTACCTTAAAACTTAAAGGAACATCATCAAATTGTTGCCCTCCTGAGTATATTGCTGATCAGGAGGAATTTGGGGAATGTTGACAGGATAAACTGCAGGCATACTAGCCATTAATTCAGTGTCCCTGCAGCCTCAGCTTGTTGAAGCATCTGCATCATGGAGGACACAGGAACTGTGATTCTCCAAGCGGAGGTATCAAAAAATGGGTTTTTTGAATAAGTGGAGCATTTAGTTTCCTCAAAAAGATTGACAGGCCCAGGGCCATGGGGCAGTGCGGGAGGCAGGGGTGCGGAAGCTTGAGCTGAGACTATCTCTAGGCCATTAACCCGGCACCCTATAGGTTTCTGTTCCTCAGGTGGTGGGGGTAGGGGCTCGGGTTCTTCATTATCTACAAGCTCATGATCATTTTCAGCCAGTGAGGGGTTGTGAGGACCAATGCTCCCTCCTTCCCCCGATTCTGACTTCAAGGGCTGTAAAGCCAGGGAAATTAAATTACATAAAGACCATATGGAGAGAGGGATGGCTTCTCTTTGTTGATGAGTTCGGAACAAAGCACATAAAATCAAATTCCATTGTTTCTGATTCAAAGCATTTTTGCCAGAAGGCGTAAACCAATAATAATGTTTCTTTACTAAATGAAACAAACCCTCAAATGCGAACGTTTCACTTTTATCCCTGAGCTCTTTAGTAACGCCTGCAGGAGCTGAATATATGAGTCATAACTAAATGAGGTGGCATTCCCCATACTTGCCCCACAGAAATCCCAAAGGATGAGCTTCCCCCGACTCAAAGGTTCCCTTTGGTTCCTTCCCCACTTCTTCAGCGGTATTGCACACTTCGACCTTCAGGCCCCTGTTCCAGCACCAGCTGAAGAGAGACAGGGCCTAAAGGTGCGGTGAGGAGAGAATTACAAAGCAGCGGGCTGACTCTCCAGTAGCCAAAGCACCGGTTCCTGCCTCAAGCCTCTTTTAATTTTGCAATATGTCTGATAACAGCAAGCACATACAACATAGCGTTTGTCATCTTGCCAGGTCATGCACTTGAAGTGTATTCCATACTGGGTCATGAGTACCTTTGGCGCCAGACAAAACATCCTTATCCCCAGGCCTGGGGCCCACATGATGTCCTTCTGAAGAGAACGTGCAGTCCAAGGTTTTCCGCCTGGGAACGGAACTGCTTTCAATTCCTTGCTGCTCCGTCCCTTTCCTTCAGAACATTCTTATGGTGGCTCTGGCTTCTTGTTCTCCAATATTAGCCTATTGGCTAAATATAATCCTATTCCCCTGGATGGTGATTAGTTTAGGAATTGGCATGGAATGCACTGTGGCCAATAAAAGCCATGAAGAGGTTTGCAGAGAATTTTGATTTGCAGGAAATTTCTCCCTAGTCTGGGAATGCTTCAAGAATTGATCTTCTCGCTTCCTTTGTGCATTTCATGTGTATGATATGAGGTTTGAACATGCTGCAGCAATTTTGCTGCTATACCCTAAGAATAAAGTAATGAAATAAAGAAAAGCAACACCAATAAATTCATTTCTTGCCTGTCCAGACGATGGATTGTCTCTATGACTAGGCCCATGATACAGATCTAGAGAACTATAGTCTAGAAAGCAATCTAAATATTCCACTATAAAAGTATAAAACCAGCAACATTTGTAAGTAATACAATGGCATCTAAATAAATCAGATCAATTTAAGAATAAACACCCAACAAGATAAATTCAATTAGTCAGTCAAACTTAGGAGAGACAAAAGTTAAACTGAATTGCTCTAAACTTACTGTACAATCAAACCAAATGTCTTCTAGTGTGTGTCTTGCCCAGGTGACTAAAATGGTGTTTATTTTATAATTTATGATCAAAAACAGAACAAAAATTTTACATTTCTTTTCTTATTTTCAAACAGACCTCAAATATGTATAAGTAGGTCAATGGCCATCAGTATGTACCTGTCACTTACATAAATGAACAATATCATCTTTACACAAAGAATGTGGTGACTATATAGAACAACAACAACAACCTGAATAACAGGTTCTTGTGGTAACTAGGGCTGAATGAAAGAATAATTTAGTATAGATTTTAGTTTATATTAGGACAAAATTCTGAACCAAAAGATTAAAAACAAGTTTGGGTACTTGGACAAGCACCTCAGAATGAGAGGAGACTGAATTTGGAAAGTGATTTTTAAAAAGTCTTTATATCAGGGCACCTGGGTGGCTCAGTTGGTTAAGTGTCCAATTTCGGCTAAGGTCATGATCTCATCGTTCATGAGTTTGAGCCCCGCATCCGGCTCTGTGCAGACTGCTCGCAGCCTGGAGCCTGCTTCTGATTCTGTATCTCCCTCTCTCTCTGCCCTCCACCACTCACAGTCTCTCTCTCTCTCTCTCTCTCTCAGAAAAAAAAAAAACATTTTTTAAAAAGTCTTTGTGGGGGCGCCTGAGTGGCTCAGTCAGTTGAGCCTCCGACTTCGGCTCAGGTCATGATCTCACAGCCTGTGAGTTTGGGCCCCGTGTGGGGCTCTGTGCTAACAGCTCGGAGCCTGGAGCCTGCTTCAGATTCTGTGTCTCCCTCTCTCTCTGCCCCTTCACCACTCATAGTCTGTGTGTGTGTGTGTCTCTCTCTCTCTTTCAAAAATAAACAAACATTAAACAATTTTTAATTAAAAAAAGTCTTTGTATCAATTCTGTGTATCAATTCTATGTACCTACCAAGCATCGAGTTTTTACCAGCAGATTGGAATCACCGTTGCTTCTAGAACTATATTCATTACTGAATTTTAGTAGACTGTATTCAGCCTTTGCTGATACAGTCACACAAATTGAAGAAATGAAGTACAGAATGAGATAAGACAAGGGACCTATTGGCCTTTATAACACATTAGATGCCATGTTTGATGTGTCCTTCATAGTGTTGGACTGAAATGTAAACATACAAGTGTTCAAACAAGACACTTCCCAAATGTCTCCCATGTTCTGAAGGCAACAAGGGAAGTGAACTAGCTTGCAACCATCTAGAAGACAGTCATCTATTCACACTGAAGGACACTATCCTTTCTTTAAATTCCAACCATCACATCCCCCTTCTCTCAAAAAGTTTGCATTGTTTACACCATGGGAAATGGTGTGGGAATAACAGATGTTGAAAATAAGAACACTCTAATCTCCGAAGAGAAATCTCAAAATTTGGGATATTGGTGTGGGGTATGGCTGAGTGATTCAGAATCCATGAAGTGCTGAATTTCAGGGCAAATGGATGTCATTGTAGTTAAGCTGGTTCTAGAATTATGAGGCTGAAGTATTAGATGGGTCATTGGTATGGGTCCAGAAGTGTCTGTTCTGATGGCAGGGGTGCAACAAAGAGGAAACAGTGAGCCAATGGAACAGTGTGGTGATTTTCACAAGATTACAAAAGGTAGGTTATAGACATTGTCTGTTGCCTTCTTGTTACCCATTTACTTGTTTTCCTTGCCAAGAGAGCCTCAACTTTGTTCAGAATTATGGTGGCCTCATGATCAGGTTCATGATTGGTCTAACCCTTAAAACTAGGTTGGCCTAGTTCTGGGTGGTAAGATGCAATAAGAAGTCTATTGAGGAAGGGTTTTCTGGAAATATTTTGCTGTTTTGATGGTAGGAAAAAATTGTGCTGGTGACTCCTATTTTCCTTGGAGCTGTGAGAGCCATCTCTTGATCATGGGGAAATGGCCAAGAAAATAATAGACTCTAGCTCTAGTATGAAATTATTATCTCCTTACTTCCAGATGTCTTGTTTGGGAGAAAATAATCTATTTAAGCCATTGTTAGTCAGACGTTATTGCTGAAAACAATCTTTACTGATACAACTAACAATTGTAGTATATTTTTATATATATAGTATATAAAATATATATATATAGTATATATAAAATATATATACTACATATATATAAGTATAAGTATATGTACTTATAAGTATAAGTACACATATATAAGTATATAGTATATATATATAGTATAGTATATATATAAATATATAAAATATATATATAGTATATAAAATATAGTATAATTAATATAATTACTATAATAATTATAGTAACAATTTTCAGATTCCTTCATTCATTGTTGGTTAATTTATTAGTTTTCTAGGGCTGCAGATTGGGTGGCCTAGACAACATAAACTTATTTTCTCACAGTTCTGAGGGCCAGAAATCTGAGATCAAGGTGCCAACAGGGTTGTTTTTTTTTCTGAAATCCTCTTGCCTGCTTCATGGATGTCTATCTTCTGCTAGTGTCTTAAAGTTTATTTATTTATTTTTGAGAGAAAGCGTGTGTGTGCAGGGGAGGGGCAGAGAGAAACACAAAGAGAGAATCCCAAACAGGCTCCGCACTGTCAGCACAGAGCCCATTGTCGGGCTCGAACTCATGAACTGTGAGATCATGACCTGAGCCTAAATCAAGAGTCAGACACTTAACCGACTGAGCCACCCATATGCCCCATATCTTCTCCTAGTGTCTTCACATGGTCTTCCTTCTGTGTGTGTGTGTGTGTGTGTGTGTGTGTGTCCAATTTTCCTCTTGTTATAAAGACACCAGTCATGTTGTGTTAGGGCCTACACCAAGGACATCATTTTATCTTAATTACCTCTTTAAAGACCTTACCTCCAAATATAGTCACATTCTGAGGTATGGGGATTGGACCTTAACATATGAATTTGGGGGGGGGGGAGGGATAGTATTCAGTCCATAGCAGACAACTACAACTAACATTTAATATTTATGGTTCTCAGACTCTTTCAAATGACTGTTGGACAACCACAGCATAGGGTCTTTAAGGAGATTATATTTGTCATTTTTTTCTACTCATTCATTCAACAAATAATTAAATGTGACTGGTGTTATAATAGATGCTGGAGGTGAATACAAGGGAAACTAAGAGAAGCTTCCTTCTCTTTAATACTGTATAGATAGTCGAATGTGTGGACTAGAATTGGAAGGAATTCCAAAGGTCATCCAGACAGGGCTGTAAAATGTAAGAGTTGGAAGGACCTGGCCTGTTGTCTTGTTCAAGTTCTCCATTTTATATTTGGGAAGTCAGCAGCCTTCTTATATTTCAGAACCCACTTTACAAACCCAGGCAAGTGGGTTCTCTCTAGTCAAAGAATCTGCTTAAAATATCCCAATAAACCCAGTTAAAGAGTCTTAGGATTAGTGGGGGTAAAATGACATTTTATGAGCACTTACTGTTATCTAGGCACGATGCTATGAACTCTCATGGGGGACAAGCCCACTTCATGTGAGCCCCACTTTGGGTAAAACACAAGTCCTGCTTTGGGTGAGCCCCACTTCTCTCTCTCTCTCTCTCTTTGCCCCTTGCTCACTTATGCCCTCTCACTCTCTTAAAGGAAAAAAAAAAAAAAGAGTACACTTATGATGACCACTGAGTAATGTATATAATTGGTGGGTATATTGGGGCACCTAGGTGGCTCAGTCAGTTGAGTGTCCAACCTCAGTTCAGGTCATGATCTCAGAGTTCATAAGTTTGAGCCCCACGTCAGACTCTGTGCTTACAGCTCAGAGCCTGGAGCCTGCTTCAGATTCTGTCTCTCTCTCTCTCTCTCTCTCAAAAATAAACAGTAAAAACAATTTTTAATAAAAAATTTTAAAAAAAGAATTGGTGAGCATATGGTACACTTGAAACTAATACAACACTATGCATTAATTATATTGGAATTAAATAAATAATAAATAAATTTTCTAATTAAAAAAAAAAAGAATCCTTGGTTTTGGTCCTGGTTCTGCTACTAGCCATTTTATGGCTTTTAACCAATACCTTAAATTCTGGCCTTAGTTTCTTATGCCTACTTACAAGTATGTGGGCAAGAGTCATACTTTAAGAAACATAACTGAAGCACTAGTGAGCCAAGAACTAATTTCCTGAACTAACTCTTGCTAATGTACTAACAAAAAAGATCAGGCGTCTCTCAGAACCCTAAATAACAGATGTATTGTAATGAGGCTTTTCTGGAAATAATGCCCCACCTTTGTCACCTAAACCATATAAGGAGGGAACAGTGGCACCATGGCAAGCTGGTGAAGAAGATATATTTACTTAGGCAGGGCCTTTCAACATCCTCAAATTATGTCAAACAATGTTGGTTGACACAAAGCAGTCTCCATCTGGCATACAATATGTCCAGTAACATAGCATGTATTATTGACAAACACAATGACAAGTGTCTGTATTTTCTATTTCTAATACATTTTCAGGGTGATTTTTATTTTCTGAGATTTTCCTCTATTTTCCAGATGTTATCTTTACAACTGAAAAGAAACACATCATTAAACTGGTGATAGTATCATTACATTAATATATATCTCAAAAACATGAACTAATTAGCAGTCAAAAAATGTAAAATATCAATAATAATTTTTCTAAAATCTAAATATGTATTAACTATGGACTGAAGAATATCAGGAGACCTCAGAGTACTCACAATCAATTCATAAATATTGTTTATTTCACTTAAGAAAGTATGAAAGATGATAGGGCACCTTGGTGCTCAGTTGGATGAGCATCTGACTTCGGCTCAGGTCATGATATCATGGTTCAAGAGTCTGAGTCCCACATTGGGCTCACTGCTGCCAGCACGAAGCCTGCTTTGAATCCTCTGTGCCCTTTTTTTCTTCCCCTTCCCCACTTATGCTCTCTCTCTCTCTCTCTCTCAAAAATAAATAAAAAAAAAAGGAAAGTATGGTACGCCTGGGTGGCTCAGTCGGTTAAGCATCCGACTTCAGCTCAGGTCATGATCTCACAGTCCATGAGTTCAAGCCCCGTGTTGGGCTCTGTGCTGAAAGCTCAGAGCCTGGAGCCTGGTTCAGATTTTGTGTCCAGCCCCCCCGCCCCTCCCTTACTCATGCTGTCTCTCTCTCTCTCTCTCTCTCTCTCTCAAAAATAAATAAATGTGAAAAAAATCAAAAAGAAAGTATGAAAGATGGTAAATATATTTTGGGGATTTCAGTGCTCACTGTAACTAGTAGAATAAGAAATAAAATAATGTTTCCCTTTAGAGGAACAAGAACAGAGCTACCATATGGTCAAGGACATTATGCCCGTCTATGTCATCTCAGAGAATAAAATTCTTGCACAAATGATATCCAGAAAGACAGCTGGCAGTGAACTGGAACTGAGTGAGGTATTTGGTTGCTAGGCAGCTTGGGGACACTGTTAAGGATGCACTGATCTTTGTCTCCCTGAGGATTCCATGCTGCTCTACCTGACCTACAATTTATGGACAGTGTTACTCAACCTAATGCTAAGAGAGAACAGGATGAGGGATGGAGGATCAAAAGGAAGAAAGGTCCTTTTGGTGTCAAATGTGGGAAAGACAGAATTCTACTGTAACAACAATTCTTCTGTAGCTATTCATACAGTTCATTCCTAGAATATAACTATTTCTTGCTGTGTTTCTCTGAACAACTTCTACGGGATAGCTGGTTAACCTGCTATTTTATGGCAAGTTATTTTCCTTTGGGTTATTAATCAAAATAGAGTTTACCATAAATTTCTCTTTAAGTCTGGAAAATACTTTGCCATGCATGAAGGTGAAGTAATGTGGGACTTTAAAAGCAGTGTATGCTTCGGGACTATATATATAGTCCCCCCACACACACACACACATTTATGTATGGTACCTGTGTGCATGTGAGCCCCTAAGCCCACTATAGAGAAGGCACATGAAATGAAAACATTTGAGTTTTTCCTCTCACCCCAGGACTTAGTGAGTCAGGATTGCTAAAGGGGAAAAAATCCCAGTAACTTTATTTATTTAATTATTTGTAGAGATGATGCTGTTTACCCTCAGTTATGAGGAACAAAATTTGAAAAGAGTGGGAGATCAGAGGATTTCAAAAAGAATAGGATGATTTAGCACAAGAAGCAAGTTAGCTATAAGCACATAATTAGGGTGCCTCAGGAAGTTACCATGAATGGCAAGTAGAAATGAGTGTCAATGGAGCAGAAAGAGTACCATCCAACCTGGAGAGCTAAGCACCAAAGATCTATGTTAAAAGAACATGGCCAACTGCAGAGCCAATCTGTAGGGACTCCCATAAGCCAAAAATGGGACAATTTGAACAACAGAAAGAATAAGAACTGCAATAAGTTTAAACTCATCAACTATTTTTATTTTTCTTTTTTATAAGTTTTTAAATGTTTATTTATTTATTTATTTGGGGGGGTGGAGAGAGAGAGAGAGAGAGCAGGGGAGGAGCAGAGACAGAAGGCGAGAGAGAGAGAATCCCAACCAGGCTCTGCACTGACAGTGCAGAGCCCAATGTGGGGCTCAAACCCACAAACGGTAAGATCTGAGCCACAATCAAGAGTTGGATGCTTAATCAACTGAGCCACCCAGGCACCCCTCATCAACTATTTTTAAATCCATGAATATTAAATAGTTACAAAAAGAAAAATATTTAACTGGTCAATCTGGGAGGATTATTTTGAAGTTTATTGCTTTGAAAACTAGCAAGTAAAGTGCAAATCGAAGTCTTATCCTCAGGGTAACAAAATAGTTAAGGAGAGGAAATTTCTCCTTGAAGAATTATTTCAGTTAATAAGTTAAAGAACAATAGAATCAGAATATCACCATTTTGCAACTAATGATCTAGGCAATGATCATCAGTGACTGCTCACATCACAAGACAACAGATTTTATATATCTCCTGGTAGAAGTACATAGCATCCCTTATCAAGTACTCCTCACACACACACATGCACACACACAAACAAACCTTCAAATGTAACTAGTAATTTATAGCAAACAGAAAGGGAAAAGAAATATGGTAAATGGGACACAATCAGAAAAATCCAACTGTAAGAAACTGTTTAGGATAAATGACTCCATTTCTCTAATAAGTGAAAGGAAAAAGGAATAGATGTCAGGGGATACCTTTAGATTAAGAAACTTAAGAGACATATAAATCCAGAAGGAGGGCAGAGCAGCATGGAACTTTTCTTTTGCATCCCTCATCCCTAAAATGCAGACAAATCAACACTGAACCATCTTGCACAGCTAGAAAACTGATCTGAGGATTAACACAACAATTTGCACAACTTGAACTACAGAACTTGGCAGGTACATGGTGCAGAGAGGTGAACTTGGGGAGAGAGAAACTGTTGAGGGTAGGGAGCTGTTTTTGCCTGTGGAGAGAGGATGGAAACAGAAGAAGAGTCCAGGAAAAGCATTGCTCTATGCCCCCTGAGAGCAGCTGGAGAGAAAGAGAGTGGAGTGAGCAAAAAAGGAAGAATGGAGAAAGGGACTACAAGGGACTGAACAAAAAAGGGGGGGGGGAGGATAAAGGAGACAGTCTAAATTCCACTAAGACGCCATAAAAAGGGGAGTTCAGAGTCTGAAACTCCGCAGTTTGATACCTGGAGGAGTTCTAGTGGGAAGAGCAAAGCCCAAGAGCAGACAGCAAGGTCTGAGGAGTCCTCAGGCCACATGGGGAATGGCTTTTTCCCTGCTGGGAGGACATTTGATAGAGGCAGTACAGTCTCCTCCAGCAGACCCCAGAGAACAGCCACTTTCGCTGGTGTTGAAACAAGGACATTAAGGGTTCACTGAAGCTTGGAGCCAGATGGGCATTGTGATTTACCATAATCCCTGAAATGCTGCTGCTACACAATCCCCTAAACTTTTTCTGGGGCAGGCTGGCACCAGCTGCAGTTTCTGTGCATCTGTGGCAGCACAGTCTTGAAAACATTCCTGGGGGCGGGCCGGCCTCCGGCCACTGCTCAGCAAACCCTCCCTCAGAGGGTCTGAGCAGGTCAAAGCCACAGGGCACTCAGAAGTCAGGTTTGGAAACACAGTCCCATCTGAGATAAAACTCGGGAGGGAGGTGACACCTGGCAGGCTGACAGCTTGGTCATGAACAGTGTAGAAGCAGGCAGTGGATGGAAGCCAGACACAAAGGAGGGGTGCTTGATTTCCAGTCTGTGAGAGCACAGAGTTCTGATACTAGAGACTGGGTAGCTCGGTGATGCCATTTTCACTCCTCCCACGCATGCACATGCACATGTATACCTACATAACAATCCAGCCCGATTAACTAAGCAGCTCCATCTAGTGGAGAATGGAGCTGCTGAACCAAGACCCACCCAAATGGGCCAGAGCGCTCTAGTGGAACACCACAAATCTCTCTGCCTACTTAGTTTACATACTATAAAGTGCTCCATAGTTTGACTTCTAGGGGAAACTGGACATAATTTCAATTGTATTTCATTCTGTTCATGGGTCTATCTATTCAATTTTTTTTCTTTTTCTTTTCTTATTCTTGAATACAGAAAGAGAAAAAAATTATTTTTATTTTCTGTTTTTATGAAAAAGATTTAATTTTTCTACAATATTTTTTACTTTTTTGTATATTTTTTAGTTCTATTTTACGTTCGTCATTTCATTTGATTCTATTTTATTGCATTCATTTTTTAAAAAATTTCTAACATTTTCCTTTTTTTAACCTTATTTCTTTCTTTTCCATTCTTTCCCTTTTTTCTCTAATCTATCAAACATCCTTCAAACCAGACTGAAATATACCTAGGAGCTAGCATCCTTTATTTGATTTTTTGTGTTGTTTTTATTTTTATTTATTTTCACTTTTATTTTGTTAATTCTTTTTCTTCCTTCAAAATTACAAAACAAAGGAATACACCTCAAAAGAAAGAACAGGAAGAAAGGACAGCCAGGGACTTAATCAACACAGATACAAGCAAGATGTCTGAACCAGAATTTAGAATCACAATAATAAGAATACTAGCTGGGGTTGAAAAAAGCATAGAATCCCTTTCTGTGGAGATAAAAGAGGTAAAATCTAGTCAGGACAAAATTTAAAATGCTATAACTGAGCTGCAATCTCAAATGTCTGCCATGGCAGCAAGGATGGATGAAGCAGAGTAGTGAATCAGTGATATAGAAGACAAACTTATGGAGAATAACAAAGCAGAAAAAAAGAGGGAAACTAAGGCAAAAGAGCACGATATGAGCATTAGAGAACACAGTGACTCATGAAAAAGGAATAACATCCAAATCATAGGGGTCCCAGAAGATGAAGTAGAGAAAAAGGAGTAGAAGGTTTTTGTGAGGAAATCATAGTGGAAAACTTTCCTAACCTGGGGAAAGACACAGACATCAAAATCAAGGAAGCACATAAAACTCCCATTAGATTCAACAAAAACCGACCATCAACAAGGCATATCATAGTCAAATTCACAAAATACTCAGGCAAGGAAAGAATCATTAAATGGCAAGGGGAAAAACGTCCTTAACCTACAAGGGAAGACAGATCAGGTTTGCAGCAGACCTATCCACAGAAATTGGCAAGCCAGAAAGGAGTGGCAGGATATATTCAATGTGCTGAATCAGAAAAAATATGCAGCCAAGAATTCTTTATCCATCAAGGCTGTCATTCAAAATAGAAGGAGAGGTAAAAAGTTTTCCAGATGAACAAAAACTAAAGGAATTCATGACCACTAAACCAGCACTGCCAGAAACTTTAAGGGGGACTCGGAGGGAAGAAAAGAAGAAAATAACAAAAAAGACCAAAAGCAAGTAAGATCAGAAAGGACCAGAGAACACCACCAGAAACTCCAACTCTACAAGCAACATAATGGCAATAAATTCATATCTTTCAGTATTCACTCTAAACGTCAATGGACTAAATGCTCCAATCAAAAGACATAGGGTAACAGAATGGGTAAGAAAACAAGATCCATCTATATGCTGTTTACAAGAGACCCACTATAGACCTACAGACACTTTCAGATTGAAGGTAAGGGGATGGAGAACCATCTATCATGCTAATGATCACCAAAAGAAAGCCGGAGTAGCCATACTGATATCAGACAATCTAGATTTTAAAATAAAGACTGTAAAAAGAGATGAAGAAGGGCATTATATCATAATTAAGGGGTCTATCTACCAAGAAGACCTAACAATTGTAAACATGTATTCTCCAAACACGGAAGCAACCAAATATATAAATCAGTCACAAACATAGAGAAACTCATTGATAATAATACCATAATAATAGGGGATTTCAACACCCCACTTACAGCAATGAAAAGATAATCTAAGCAAAAAATCAATGAGGAAACAATGGCTTTGAATGACACACTGCACTGGATAGACTTAACATACATATTAGGAACATTCCATCCCAAAGCAGCAGGATACACATTCTTCTTCAGTGCACATGGAACATTCTCCAGAATAGATCACATACTGGGACACAAATCAGCCCTCAACAAGTACAAAAAGATCGGGATCATACCGTGCATATATTCAGACCACAGAGCTATGAAACTCGAAATCAACCACAAGAAAAAATTTGGAAAGATAACATACTTGGAGACCAAAGACCATCCTACTAAAGAATGAATGGACTAACCAAGAAGTTAAAGAGGAAATTAAAAAGTCTATGGAAGCCAATGATAATGATAACACCACAGCCCAAAACCTCTGGAACACAGCCAAGGTGGTCATAAGAGGGAAGTATATAGCAACCCAGGCCTTCCTAAAGAAGGAAGAAAGGTCTCAGATACACAACCTAACTTTATACCCTAAAGAGCTGGAAAAGAGCAGCAAATAAAACCCCAAAACAGCAGAAGACAGGAAATAATAAAGATTAGAACAGAGATCAATGCTATCAAAGCCAAAAACAAACAAAAAAAACCCCAGTAGAACAGATCAATGACACCAGGAGCTGGTTCTTTGAAAAAATCAACAAAATTGATAAACCCCTAGCCAGTTCGATCAATAAGAGAATATTATGGGCAATTATATGCCAATAAAATGGGCAATGTGGAAAAAATGGACAAATTCCTAGAAGCATATAAACTACCAAAACTGAAATAAGAAGAAATAGAAAAATTTTAACAGACCCATAACCAGTAAATAAATTGAATTAATAACCAAAATTCTGCTGAAAAACAAGAGTTCAGGGCAAGATGGCTTTCCAGGGCATTTCTACCAAACATTTAAAGAAGATTTGACACCTATTCTTTTGACACTGTTCCAAAAAAATAGAAATGGAAGGGAAACTCCCAAACATATTCTATAAAGCCAGCATTACCTTAATTCCAAAATCAGACAAAGACCCCAATAAAAAGGAGAACTACAGACCAATTTCCCTGATGAACATGGATGCAAAAATCCTCAACAAGACATGAGCCAAACGGATCCAACAATACATTAAAAGAATTATTCACCAGGACCAAGTGGGATTTATACCTGGGATGAAGGGCTGGTTCACTAACCGCAAAATAATCAATGTGATACATCACATGAATAAAAGAAAGGACAAGAACCACATGATCCTCTCAATAGATGCAGAGAAAGCATTTGACAAAATACAGCATTCTTTCTTGAAAAAAAAAAAACCCTCAACAATGTAGGCATAGAAGGATCATACCTCAAGATCATAAAAGCCATATATGAAAGACCCAATGCTAGTATCATCCTCAATGGGGAAACACTGAGAGCTTTTCTCCTACAGTCAGGAACATGACAGGGATGTCCACTCTCGTCACCATTATTCATCATAGTATTGGAAGTCTTTGCCTCAGCAATCAAACAACACAAAGGAATAAAAGGCATCCAAATCGATGAGGAGGAAGCCAAACTTTCACTCTTCACAGGCAACATGATACTCTATATGAAAAACCCAAAAGATTCCACTAAAAACTGCTAGAACTGATCCATGAATACAGCAAAGTCGCAGGATATAAAATCAATGCACAGAAATCGGTTGCATTCCTATATACCAATAATGAACCAGCAGAAAGAGAAATCAGGGAATCAATCCCACTCATAATTGCACCAAAAACCATAAGACACCTAGGGATAAATTTAAGCAAAGAGGTGAAAAATCTATACACTGAAAACTACAGAAAGCTTATGAATGAAATTGAAGAAGACACAAAAAAATGGAAAAATATTCCATGTTCATGGATTGGAAGAACAAATATTGTTAAAATGTCAATACTACATATTCAACGCCATACCTATCAAAATAACACCAGCATCTTCACAGAGCTACAACAAACAATCCTAAAATTTGTATGGAACCAGAAAAGACCTTGAATACCCAAAGCAATCTTGAAAAAGAAAACCGAAGCAGGAGGCATCACAATCCCAGAATTCAAGCTGTACTACAAAGCTGTAATCGTCAAGACAGGATGGTACTGGAACAAAAACAGACACTCAGATCAATGGAACAGAATAGAGAACCCAGAAATGGACCCACAAATGTATGGCCAACTAATCTTTGACAAAGCAGGAAAGAATACTCAGTGGAATAAAGCAAATGCTGCTAGTAAAACTGGACAGAGACATACAGAAGAATGAACCTAGACCACTTTCTTACACTATACACAAAAATAAACTCAAAATGGATGAAAGACCTAAATGTAAGAGAGGGAAGCCATCAAAATCCTCAAGAAGACAGGCAAAACCTCTTTGACCTCAGCTGCAGCAACTTCTTATCTAACGTCTCCAGAGGCAAGGGAAACAAAAGTAAAAATGAACTATTGGGACCTCATCAAGATAAAAAGCTTCTGCACAGCAAAGGAAACAATCAGCAAAACTAAAAGGCAATCAATGGAATGCGAGAAGATATCTGCAAATGACCTATCAGATAAAGGGTTAGTATCCAAAATCTATAAAGAATTTATCAAACTCAACATCAAAACCAAACCAAACCAAACAAATAATCCTGTGAAGAAATGGGCAAAAGACACGAATAGACATTTCTCCAAAGAAGACATCCAGACAACCAACAGACACATAAAAAAATGCTGAACATCACTATCAGGGAAATACAAATCAAAACCACAATGAGATACTACCTGCAACAACAGATGTTGGCAAGGAAGCAGAGAAAGAGGATCTCTTTTCCACTGCTGGTAAGAATGCAAACTGTGCAGTCACTCCGGGAGACAGTATGGAGGTTCCTCAAAAAATTAAAAATAGAACTACCCTAGGATCCAGCAATTGCACTCCTAGATATTTATCCAAGGGATACAGGTATGCTGTTTTGAAGGGGCACATGCACCCCAATGTTTATAGTAGCACTAGCAACAATAGCCAAAGTATGGAAAGAGCCCAAATGTCCATCAATGGATGAATGGATAAAGAAGAGGTGGTATATATATACAATAGAGTATTACCCAGCAATCAAAAAGAATAAAATCTTGCCATTTGCAACTACATGGATGGAACTAGAGGGTATTATGCTAAGTGAAATTAGCCAATCAGAGAAAGACAAACACCATATGACTTCACTCATAAGAGGAATTTAAGATACAAAACAGATGAACATAGGGAAGGGAAGCAAAAATAATATAAAAACAAGGAGGGGGGACAAAACATAAGAGACTCTCAAATACAGAGAAAAAACTGAGGACTACTGGAGGGGTTGTGGGTGGAGGGATGGGCTAAATGGGTAAAGTGGCATTAAGGAGGACCTTTGTTGAGATGAGTACTGGGTGTTATACATAGGGGATGAATCACTGGAATCTACTCCAGAAATCATTATAGCACTATATGCTAACTACCTTGGATGTAAATAAAAATAAAAATAATAATAATAATAATAATAACAAAATAAAAGATATTATAATACCTTCTTCAAAATTTAAAAAAGAGAGAGAGACATATAAACCAGTTGCAAAGAATGGGTGTTAATATTCTGAATCAAACAATCAAATTCTAAAAGGACTACTTTGGCCAACGTGAACATTAATTGGATATGCAATGATATTAATAATTCTGTTTTTTGTATCATAATAGTATTTGTCTACTTTTTTAAAAAAAGTATTTTACAAATACATTCAAAAATATTATAAATTAAATGATATGCTCCCTGGGATTTATTTCAAAATAATGTAGGAGACTTAAGGATATGGTAAATGTGAGTAAAAGTGAAATAAGACTAGCCATGCATTGTCAATTGTTGAGGATTGATGATGTATATCCAGGAGGGGTTAACCATATATTTGAGAGAGAAAGAGAAAGACAGAGATAAAAGGATGTGGCCATCTCCTAGGCCATGCTACCACAGAGGAACAGAGGCCCCTAATAAACAAAACCATAAACCATAACTTTTGGGCCCTCACTTAAAAGACTTAAATGCAATCAGAATGTCATCAAAAAGTACACAAAATAGGAGAGAGATGAAGGGGACACAACATGAACATGAGCATTTTCAGAAGTATAGTGGAGTGAGGAAAATCATATTTTTAATTTCATCAGACCAAAATTTTATGTTCATAATCAAGACATAATGTTTTTTAAAAGGGAGTATTATTGTTATTATTGCACGTACAAAGAGTTGATAAAGGATATCAGTATTAAAACTTATGGCTAACATCACATTTAATGGTTAAAGACTGAATGCTGCTTCCCTTAGGTCAGATCAAGGCAAGAATGTACACTGGGAACATTCCTTGTGGGATGGGGAAGCACCAACAAACAACCCATTAGTTCCACATAAGGTGTTGTCTCTCACCATCTCTGTTCCTCCATCTTGGCCCTGAGAGAGGCCGTCTCTCTTGCTTCCCACATCAGAAAGGGTTCAAAGCCCCCTTGGACAAAAGCTCCCCTGGGGACCTCCTCACAGCCTTGAGAGCCAAAAAATGCCTGCTTCGGGAGGCCGCATCCTTGGCTCCATCAGCTCCGGAGAGAACTCACAGGGCACCCTGCTGGACGGCATCTGCCTAAGAATCCTCTTGAAAACAGCTATCTGACAGGCATCTGAGGCTTTCCATAAAGAGTAAGGTAACTGATCAGGCGCCTGAGTGGCTCAGTCGGTTAAGGGACCAACTTTGGCTCAGGTCATGATCTCATGGTTTATGAATTCGAGACCTGCCTCAGGCTCTGTGCTGACAGCTCAGAGCCTGGAGCCTGCTTTGGATTCTGTCTCCCTCTCTCTGCTCCTCCCCTGCTTGTGCTCTGTCTCTCAAAAATAAATAAACGTTAAAAAAAAATTTTTTTTTAAAGAGTAAGGTAACTGGCCTTTTGGGGGTACCTGACCCTCAATACAGTACTCCCATCAGCCTAACAGCATTTTAAGGTATGGAAAACGAGGGTCTCAGGGGTGATTTGCCCAATTCTCACATCTACTAAAACATAGCAGTGGCAGGATTCAAACCTACCAGGGTTTGTGACACCCAATACCAGGGTTTGTCCCCCCGCCCACCGGAACGTGCAGAAGCCTCCCCCACCCCGGGTTAGGCCAGGGAGTCGGGCGGAGCTGGCAGTTGGCGGGTCAGGGCGCGCGCAGGGACCCGCCTCCCGGAGGAGAAGCGGAAGCGGAAGCGCCATCAGACGGTAGCCATGGAGACGCGGGGGGTGGCGGGCAGCCACGGAGAAGCGCGACCTTTAACCTGCAGCCGAGGGTACGTCAGAGGCGACAGCAGACGGAAGTGCGGAGTCGGCGGCGGCTGGGCTGTGGGGTTGCGGGGCAGCGGGGCTGCGTGGCCACAGCAGGCCGGCTGCCATGGAGGTAACGCTGCTCGGGCGACCGGACTGGGACCGGGGCCCACCATCTCCCCGCGGGGCCTTCCCGAGCCGCGGTTTGAGACGCGGGGATGGGTGCCGTGTGAGTTCTTGGCAGCCTTCGCTTTGCGCCCCGCAGCCCTGCGCTGCTCCGGTCTCTGCCCCTACTGCCCCAAACTCAGTCCCTAGATTACCTGGCTCCTTAGAGCCAGATTGTATATGATTTGCCACAGCGACAGACCCCCACCTTCCCTAACTCACATAGGAGTTTCCTACACTTGATTCCACGGAGAGGCTTTACCTGTAAAGGTTCCAGCGTTCTATCTGAGATTAGGAGAAGAGTTCTTGATACGTGGGTTTGATTTTGTTTTGCAGGATCCTGTTCAAGATGGGGTGGCTTCACCAGCCACCTCTGGGACCGGGAAATCTAAGGTGAAGAGAATACAGTACTTGACTAGCCAATTCACTGAAGAGTGGAAGGGTGATGAATGGAAAACTTTGGCATGGGTAGGAAGGTGGCCTATTTAAAAGAAACCCTTCCCCAAGGGCTCTTAACCAATCTGTTATCTTTTTTTTTTTTTTTTTTTTTTAAGTTTCATGGTGTGAAAGGAATGGACCTTGTTTACTTCCTGCTCCCGGTTAGCACGGCTGAGAGATTCTGCAATTTTTCAAACATTAATCTATGAGGATTTATATAGTATACTGGAAAGAGCAGTGACATTAAGTAGGAGTCAACGGACTCAATTCTGTAGGTTACTACTACAGTATGAAAAAAAGGTTGAATTAGGTAATTTTTATGGTCTGGTACAACGTTTAACATTCCATGATTCTAAAAAGATAGTGGTTTATTGCTTGCATACTAAGTTTTCAGTACTTCCCTGAACAGTTACTTCATCATTTAAGCTTCATGGTAACCATGAGACAAGTACTTTTGTTATCCCAATTTTACAGATGAGAAAACTGAGCCCAGAGGTTAAGTAATTTCCCTGATTTCTTAAAAAGACTAAATGCACCCTGATTTGTCTTGTTGCTATATTTATGCTTACATATTTTCAGGTAGCCAAAGACATTTCAGCCTTGAATAATTTTACAGCTCCAAGGAACGTTAAGTAGAATTAGTCCCAGTCCCCTAATTTTACAATTAAATCAAAACCCAGAAAGTATCTTAACCTAAACAAGAATTTATGTGAGTAAGAGGATATGTGCTGTTTTTTATATTTCATAGCAGTCCCCTAACTGGTATTTATTGAGTTGAAGTTGCAGTTGCTACTTTTAAAAAATATGGTTTGGTTGACATGAAGATTTATTCAATAGGATGTTTTTAAGAAGATATTATATTTCTTTTTTTGTGGTCTAAAAGGAACATGAGTTATAACAAATTAGTAATATCATTACATCTTTCAGCTGGAAACCTTGCCCAAGGAAGATCTTATCAAGTTTGCCAAGAAGCAGATGATGCTAATACAGAAAGCTAAAGCCCGATGTGCAGGTATTGAGTTGAAAATACTCATCTTTACCACAATCTCATTGAATCATGATTTAAAATACTAGATTTTTAGTTGTATATTGGCTTATTTTGTTTACCAGTGAATCCAATAAAATCTTACTCAGTGTGAAATCTATTATTATTTAACATTCTAACCATTTACCTGTGATTTTTTTTTTTTTACCATTACACATCTCTAAACGGCAGTTATTTTTGAACTATTAAAATAATCTAAATAATAAAATAATAAAAGTCAAGGAAGAGGATCTTAAAGAAAAATTTGGTTAAAATTAAGCATTTTTTTGGATTTGGATTGTATATTGATCTAGATAAATCATTTTTTTCTAGGGTAGTCAGTTGAAATGTCAGAGATAGAAGATTGTGAGCCCAAAGAAGTAAAAAGAGGCCTCAAGTAAAGTAATAAAATATTTCCATTCCTGGAATGTTGAAGTATATTTGTTGAAGTTGATTGATTGCCTGTTCAACTTTATATTCCTAAAGAATGTAGATATTAGTATTCTTTTCAATATGTGCGGTGAGGTCATGAATTTCCAATGACTTAACAAATGTTAATTGCTACAAACCAAGATTTATTTTCTACTAGAAAAGGTCGCATTGTGTTTAGGGAGATTGGGCCAGTTTGTGATAAAGAGAGTAATAAATATATTTGGAAAGGTGTTCTAGGCTCCAGACCTGGACATGGGTTGATGAAATAGGTTAGTATTTATGCTTAATATGAGGTTAATTATTGCTTTAAGATTATACAGTAAGAAGTTATTTACAGCTAAAATACTATAATGTCTCAGATTTGCATCAAAAATATCAAGATAGGTAAGAAAAAAGGAAAAATACAGGTCAGGATGAAACAAGAGTCCATGTAATTATTGCTAAATTAAGGTGATGGGTGTATTAATCATACTATCCTTTCTACTTTTCTTATTTGTCTGGAATTTTCCATAAGAAAAAAGGAAAATAAAAGGTAATATGGGGTGAAATTAGTACTTTCTCAAAATATCTGCTGCTTTATTCTAATTTATAGTGTCTTTTTTTTTTCCTTAAAGAATGTACTTACCACTTTAGACAATAATTATTCTCTTCATTTCTGAACTGGAATTTTTTTAATAATTATTTAGAATTGGAGAAAGAAATTGAGGAATTCAAAACAAAACCTGTTGCTGGAGGAACTGGTGATATTATTAAGGTAATGCAAAAGTTGCAAATATTGCTTTAATTTTTATTTATTTACTTAGAGGAAATGTGTAATAACAAATCAAATTTCCTTTAAAGCTGTCAATGTGCCAGAGCCCTGTCTGGCTTTTGCCTCTGTTTTTCCACTTCCTCTCTGCCCTTGGTTAAGTTTTTTACCTCTCTTTCTGTGTGAAATGAGTGGTACTCTCTTCTCTTTTCCATCGCACACACTCTGTCATTAAGGCGCTGCCTTAATCTCAGCCCTGCTCTTCCCTCTCCCCCTCAGAAAACCCGTGCTCAGGAATTTGATGGTGATTTTTAGGCCAATGGATGCATAAAATGTATAAATAGATATGTATACCTGGATGTGATTACTGACCCACATCTCACAGTTGAATCTCTAGCTGTTTGGGGAAAGATTTAAATATTCACCCATTTCTCTTGTCTTTTCTTTTTGTTTAGCATGGCCAAATCCCTTTTACTGGACAACCAGTGACAGCACTGTTTTTCAGACCTTTTAACTTTAGAGACTCTTCAGTTTTCCTGTTTCCTTTATCCTGTACATGTGTCAGCCACCAGTGATCTCTAGTTCCTTCAGGATAATGCTGCAGTTTATCAGTACACTTTCTCTTCCCTAACCCGGCTCTCTCTTCTCTTTTTGTTTTATATGCTCTTGCCAGATCACAGGGTATTGTTTTTATCTTGTTTATCTGTTGACGAACCTGAATTGCTTATTCTTACTTACAGGCCCCTAATGCTAACTAAATGTACCCTCCCCACCCATTTGGTCTAATCTTTAGAGTTTCTTTTGTTTCTCAAAGCTTTGTAATGTTTTTTTCCATGCTCTTCTAAATTTTCTAAATTTCTAGTAGTCATCTTATTTCTGGTAGTTATCTTCTAGCACATTGGGATACATCTAAAGTTTTATTCAAAGCTGATGTATTTGACTTTCATTTTTAGAAGAGGAATAATCGTATTTTCCATGTCAAAATTTGAAGGTATATGAAGTTATATGCTGCTTCCAAATGCAAGGGGGAGGTGAAATTGTATGTTAAGATAATGAAATTTCTAGTATATGTCACTCTTGTTATTATCTCTTTGCTGGAATCAAGTCTGTATTTCCTAAGAAATAACTGTGCATCTGTGCCTCTAATCTTCAAGATTTTTTATAGCTGTTTTCAGTTAATGACCTGTATATATCCCCTAAAATCAGTGAATGTATTTAGGATTGCCCTGATAATTTACCAATCAGAAGTTTATATTGCAATATTCTATGTAATATGAAAAAGCTAATTTTAAAACTAAAATTGTTTTAACCAAAGTAATCTGTGCACATAATTTACAAATAATGCTAATAACTAAATAACTTATTAAAACACTAATACTTCTAGAAATTATTTCTGTATTTCTAAATAATACAGTTACACTGCTATTCCTTGATTTATCCATTTTAGACATTTAGCTATTAACTTGCTGTTAACAGCATATGAAAATTTTGCTATCTTTCCCAATAACTCCTACTTTCCATTGATCAGATAGATCAGATCATCTTTACTGTTTTTTCCTGGACCCCCCCACCCCACCCCTTCTAAAGCCTTCTGTCCTGCATTAATTTGTTCTGGTTGTTCTCTAGGTCTGCCGCCCAGTTTTCCTGGAAATGGCCTTGTGCCATGATCCTGTGAATTTTTACACTGCTTTTCTGTATTGGCCCCCCATTTGCTAAGTGACATGTTATTCACTTTGGTGGTTAACCTCATCTTCATAGAGTATGCCCTTCTGTAGCATCCTAAGAAGGGATGTATGGGAGGAAAATGTCATCCCATATTTTAAAATGGCTTTATTCTACCTGTATTTGAATAATAGCTATAACTTGATATAGAACTGTAAATTTTCTACATCTGTTGTTTGGTTTGTTTTTATTACTTTATGTAAGTTCAGAAGTAGACAGATATAGGGTGATAGTAGACTAATTTATTTAAGATTTTAACATTTTTATAGATTTTAAACATTTAGGTTTAACTTAATCTGGATTCATGATGAATTGGATTTGTGATTTTCCTGTTTGTAAAGTCTTTCGATATTTGTATCACGTTATGCAAATTTTGTAGAATAACGGAATCTGCTTCTTATTTTGTCTGAACAAGTTCATATGTAATTGGGATAATCTGTTCTTTGAAAATTTGATAGAATTCACCTATAAAACTATTCCTTCTGTTGCCTTAGGTGGACAGTTTTTAAACCACTAGTTTAATTTTTAAATTGTTACAGTATTAGGCTTTTTAATTTTTTTTTCTTGAGTTAATAAAGCTATATTTTTATTCCTTTCATTTCAGTTTTTAATGTTATTGCCAAATAATTGTTCATAATATTCTCTTTAGCTGTTTAATCTCTGATTTATATGTAGATATGTGTCCTTTTTATTTTTATTGTTGTGACTTCTGTCTTCTCTTGATCAGTCTTGGTAGAAGTTTTACTTACTCTTGTTGATCTAGTTTCCATTTCATTTACTTTCTATCCTGTTAAATTTCTGCAGAGAACAAACCCATCTCTGAGGAAGATGGGACAGGGGTGATTTCTTGCCTTTTATTCTCATCCTCCCTATTCAGATTGTCAACCAATCCCCAGTTTTTGAATCCCACACATTATACTTCCCTCAACAATATCTAGGGCCTCCAATTTCTGGACATTTAATTTACTAGAGTATTTGCCAGCTTCTCGTGTGTTTCCCTGTGAAGACCCTGTAAGTTTTACTTTTCTTCCTCTTTCTAATTCAGTTCCTCCTCCATTTTTCAGTTTTTCAAAAATATGGTGAAATTTCCCGTAGTCCTTATTTATTTTCTCCTTTTCTCTTTGTTCTTACGTATAGACCTTTTTAAGTCTTTTATTCTTACTTCAGTGTGGTTTGGATATGGTGAAGAAAAAATTACGCATGTGTTCAATCCACCATTTTTAACCTCTGGCAAACAAATCACCCTGCTCCAAAACAGGCATTGACTGAACGTCTGGATGCTCTTCTTCTGGAAAAAGCAGAGAGTGAGCAACAGTGTCTTTACCTGAAGAAAGAAAATATTAAAATGAAGCAAGAGGTTGAGGTAAGGCAACAATTTAATGTTTGGTTTTTTTATTTTATTTACTATAGTCATGAATTTTAGAGCTAAAATCTTAACAAGCATGTGATTTGATGACTTTAATAATTTACAACAACAAATTAATATCTAAAAAAGAAAAACAACTGAAATCCCCCATCTACATAGAGATAGAACTAGCATTTAATTTTTGCATTTCTTAATCCTCTTTATTGCTGTAATGTTACTCTTTAATGAGAATTATTAAAAATTACTTGTTTTGTGAAAAAGTACTTGTTTAAGTAAGTTGACTCTCACACATACTCTAAATGAATCATTGTTCAGTTCTGGAATAGTCAATTGCCTATTGGGTCTGGGCTAATTTTCCCCAAAAGTCCCCTATTGTTCAACTCAGGAGATAACTCATTAAAACTTTGTGACTCAATATAACTTCCGTAATTTATCCCTTTTTAAAAGGAAATTAAATCCAGAGATTTCTTAGATTTTAGTTATTACCCTGAATAACACATTTAGTACTGCAACGTGCAGTATGATACTTAAGGTAGTTGCAGCCTGAGCAGAATTCTTGGGGAGTCTCAGTGTCATATTGCTCTATGTACATTTTTGCTCACTTCCTTTTCTCTCCAGTTAGCCTGTGGCTAATATTTTTCCTGAAGGCAGGCATTTCTTTTGTCTTAATTAGGTATTTTTGTGTGCTGATTTTTATAATAGGATTCTATTACTAAGATGGAAGATGTGCACAAGGAGTTTGAACAATCACAAGGAAACTATGTGAAAGAAATTGAAAATCTGAAAAATGAATTAATGGCAGTACATTCCAAACACAGTGAAGATAAAGCTAGCTTGCAAAAGGAACTGGAAGAAGCAACAAAAAAACAATTAGAACTTTCCGAACAACTTAAATTTCAGGGTAACTGTGAAGATAATGTTAAAAAATTACAAGAGGAGATTCAGAACATCAAGCCAGTCTTTGAGGAACAAATTTTATATCTGCAAAAACAATTAAGCACTGCCACAAATGAAAAGGAGCAAGAAATTACGCATCTCCAAGAAGTCATTGAGGCTAATTCCCAGCGTTACCAAAAAGATATTAATAGTTTGCAAGAAGAGCTTTTGCAGTTGAAAGTTGCACACCAAGAAGAGGTGAAAGATTTGATGTGCCAAATAGAAGCATCTGCAAAAGAACGGGAAGCAGAAATGAGTAATTTAAACCAGCTAAAGGAGAATTTAGTCAGACAATGTGAAGCAAGTGTGAAGAACATTCAGGAGAAATATGAATGTGAATTAGAAAACTTAGAGAATGCGCCAGATGCAAACCACGAAAATCAGATGTGTCCTATGCTCTTACAAGAAGAAGCTTTTGTAGAACAAGTAGTAAACGAAAAAATCAAACACTTAGAAAACACCTTAAAAGAATTGGAGTCTCAACATAGTATCTTAAAAGATGAGGTAACTTACATGAATAATCTTAAATTAAAACTTGAACTTGATGCACAACATATAAAGGATGAGTTTTTTCATGAACGGGAAGACTTAGAGTTTAAAATTAATGAATTATTGCTAGCTAAAGAAGAACAGAGCTGTGTAATTGAAAAATTAAAATCTGAACTAGAAGATTCAAACAAACAATTTTGCTGTATTGTAGAACAACATAACAAAGAAGTACAGAGTCTTAAGGAACAGCATCAAAAAGAAATATCAGAACTAACTGAGACATTTTTGTCAGGTTCAGAAAAAGAAAAATTAACACTAATGTTTGAAATACAAGGTCTAAAGGAGCAGTGTGAAAACCTACAGCAAGAAAAGCAAGAAGCAATTTTAAATTATGAGAGTCTGAGGGAGATTATGGAGATCTTACAAACAGAACTGGGGGAATCCGCTGGGAAAATAAGTCAAGAGTTTGAATCAATGAAGCAACAGCAAGCATCTGATGTTAACGAACTTCAGCAGAAACTCAGAACTGCCTTTAATGAAAAAGATGCTCTTCTTGAAACTGTGAATCGTCTCCAGAGAGAAAATGAAAAGTTGTCCCAACAAGAATTAGTGTCAGAACTTGAAAATACCATAAAAAGTCTTCAAGAAAAGAATGAAGTGTGTTTAGTTAGTCTCAGTCAGAGAGATACCATGTTACAAGAACTTGAAGCAAAGATAAGTTCCCTCACTGAGGAAAAAAATGATTTCATAAGTAAAATAAAAACTTCTCATGAAGAGATGGATAATCTCCATAAAAAATGTGAAAGGGAAGAAAGATTGATTGTAGAACTTAGGGGAAAAGTAGAGCAAACTAGCCACTGCAACAGTGAACTGGAACAAAAGGTAAATGAATTAAGAGGAGAACTAGAAGAAACTTTAAAAGAAAAGGATCAAAATAACCAAAAATTAGAAAAACTTATGGTTCAATTAAAAACTGTCTCTGAGGACCAGGAAGCACTATCATCTGAAGTTAAGTCTCTTTATGAGGAAAATAATAGATTAAGCTCAGAAAAGAACCAGTTGAATAGGGATTTGGAAGTTCTCCTGTCCCAAAAAGAAGATGTTATGCTTAAGGAACACATTTCTGAATTAGAAAAGAAACTTCAGGTAACAATTACAGAACGAGATAATTTAAGTACACTGTTTGAAAATGAGCAGGTTCAGAAGTTATTTGTCAAAACTCAGTTATATGGTTTCCTGAAGCAGATGGAGTCAAAAGTTTCAGAAGAAGATGAAGAGCAAGATGTTGTAAATATCCTACAAGCTGTAGGTGAATCCTTAGCTAAAATCAATGAGGAAAAACACAACTTGATATTTCAGTATGATGAAAGGGTAGCAGAGTTAGAAAAAAAGATTAAGTGCCTTCCAGAAGAGAATGCAGTTCAGCATGAAGAGCTTCAGTCTCTACTAAGAGACCATGAACAAGAGAAAGTTCTCTTAAGGAAAGAATTAGAAGAAACCCTGTCGCATAAAGAGGCCTTGCAGTCTGATCTTCTAGAAATGAAGAATGCTAATGAAAAAACAAGGCTTGAAAATCAGAATCTTTTAAGTCAAGTTGAAGAAGCCTCTCAAAACTTACATAGCAAAAATAAAACCCAAAATGAAAAAGAACAGTCTTTTCTAAGGGAGCTTGAAAACCTGAGGCTATCGCAGGAACAAAAAGAAGCTGAATTGCAGGACATGAGAGCAGAGTTGTTGTTATTAAAGGTACTATTATTTCAATTTTATTAATTTAAATTCTTAGTTCTAGTACTAGACTAGAACATACATACATTAAATTTTTACACTTTTAAGTCAGAAGTAAATTGTTTTCTGAAAAGTACATTAAACATTTTCATGTTACATATTCTGTATCCATATTGGTCACTTTTTGGTTTTAGATCATTTTAGAATCTTGATCTGGCATAAGATTAAATGATTAAGGGGTTAAATGTCTTGGTCAAAATTGCATAACTAGTCAACACCAAAACTACAACATGAAAAAACTAGAATTTCATTCTGGTGTGATATACATTTTACCTTTCTTAAAGAGCACTATTGAGCAGAAAAGTGGGCTATTGTGGTATTTAACTTTAGCCAAAATTTTAGATTTTTGTCCAAAATTTGTGAAAGTATGATAAACTATAATCATTTAATCTTTATTGCATTATGTGTTTGGTATGTGTCAGGTTGTTCATCTTGGCCTTGGATACTACTGTTTTTTTACAGTAAATTCTATATGCATAAGGTCAGTATTGGTCTATCAAGGTAAGAAAAAGACTGTTCATCAAATTGCTTTTTGTGTGAATTTTCTTTAATGAGGATTTTCTCATGCTTGATATGATGGCCAATTAGTTCATCATGGGAAATGAAGTGATTTTCTTTTTGTTTTTCCTACAAAATCTAGGATTCCTTAGAGAAATCACCTGTAGAAAATGATCAACCTTCTTTAGTAAAAGAGTTGGAAGAAAAAATAGGTAAGTATGGTTTTGTATATGTTGTCACAATGAATTACACAGATTCTTCTAGAGTTGGAATACATTGAGAAATGTAGCTGATTAATGAGTTGTTAAATCATAATAACTAGCTGTCTCTAATGCCCCCATTTTTGCTTCTCTGCCATCTGTTTGCCTTCCTTTCCAAAATTACCACTCTCTTGTTTAATTGTTTAATCTAAAGGACTGATGTGATTCCATTTATAAATGGTTCCATGATGGTTTGGGGATTTTTCATTTATTTAGCAAAGTTTATTTGAATGCCTAGCTAGATAGGCACTAGTAATAGCAAGTGATTAAAATACAGACCATGTCTTCAAAGAGCCAAGTACCAGAGGGGCTGTTCTTGTAGTAGTTTGAAGTGTCGACAAGGTGTAATGCTGGAAGTACAGGAAGGCATGATCGGCTGTCTGCCTTCAGGTAGGAAAAACATCACAGAATAGGCTATACTTTTGTGTTGAAGAATGAGAAATTTGACATGAGAAGAAAGGTATTCTGGCAGGAGAGAACGGCAGGTGTGTGAATATCAACATACATAACATCAAGGAGCATACCAAGAAGTTCCTAGAGAGGCAGGAGTATGACCACAAAAGCACTAGAATGTGTGCAAAGAAGTTGAGACTTTGTCCTATACACATCTTTGTCATAGTAACATTATGGAGTAGCTATTTTATTCCCATTTAAAAATAAGAGACAAATACTTACAAGTGTTAAGTAATGTGCCCATAAATCTTCAGTTTAGTGTCTAGTTAGTCTAGTGAGGGAGAGGTAGCAGGGGAAGCTGGAAGATTTTTAAATGAATGCTAGTTTTCTTATAGTGGATGACTGGGACAAGTGGGGTTAAAAATGAGATTAGGAACTCGGTTTGAGACAAATTTAACACCTCAGATGGTGATGTCAGGTAGACTACTAAATATGCAAATCTGGAGTTATGGGGAGGGAGCTAGATCCGAGGTAAAAAGTTGTAGTTAACAGAACAGTTAAAAGCCATGAGATGGAGATCACCAAGGAAGTGAATGTAGAAAAAATATGAAGACCAGAGACCATTCTCTGTCATTTAAAAGTCTGAAAGATGGGAATAGCACAGGAGATTGGGAAGGAGCAGCCAGTGAGTTGGGAAAACCCAGAACATAAAATGTGTTGGAAATTAAGATCGATGAAGTGCAAGTAACAGAAGTGTTTAAAGAGGGAAAAAATATTTAACCATGGCAAATGCTAGAATAGGTAAAGTAACATCAGTGCAAAGAACTAACCATTGGATTAAGCAAACTAGAGGGCATTGGTAACTTGATAACCTTTTCTGTGATATGCTAAAGCCAGAGCCTGAATGAAATATGTTCAAAAAAAAAAAAAAAAGAGAGAGAAATTTGAGAGCATGTGTACACATGCTTACAAAGGGCTTTGCTTATAAAAGAGATGAGACAGTATCCAGAGGGGAAGTGTGGTGGTTTGCGTTTTTTTGTTTGTGTGCGGTTTCAGCAATCCTTTCATGACCTTTCCCATCCTCTTTGGTGCTTCCACTGGGGCACCTGGGTGGCTCGAGTCAGTTGAGTGGCCAACTCTTGATTTCAGCTCAGGTCATGATCTCACGTGTTCATGAGTTCGAGCCCTGCATCGGGCTCCATGCTGACAGTACAGAGCCTGCTTAGGATTCTCTTTCTCTCCCTCTCTCTCTGCCCCTCCCCACTCTCTCTCTCTCTCTTTCAGAATAAATAAGTAAACTTTAAAAAAAAAAAGGAAAGAAAGAAAAAAAGAAAACTCCATTAGAGAGGGGGATTTGCTGCACAAGAAAGAGGGAGCTTTCCTGCACTGATTCTTGAGTGCATGAGAGGTGTAGGATGAAATGCAAAAGTGGAACAATTGGCCAGTGCTGCACAAACACACAGACAAAATAATCACCTGTAGCAGCAGAGAAAGGCAGAGTCTGTGAGCACAGGTGCATCTGGATTAATGAGCGAGGACAGAAATTCAGATAACTTAAGCAGAGATATCAAGAAATAAAATCTGGAACACAGGAGCTGAAATAGAGGAAATGGCTAAAGATGTTAAGGAAGAGATCAGGATTGGAGTGTGTCTACAGAGCAAAAGTATTTAACTGTATCTGATATTTCCCCATATGATCCTGATTTGCAAATTGCCGCCTAAAATCCTACCATAGTTGAGTTTCTAGGAAATCTTCTAACATTAAAGGAGCACTAATAGCCTCTCCAATTCCTAGACACTTATGAAATGAGTAGGCTATTTTGACAGTTGGAAGGAAATGGACATTTTTACCATTGTTTCCCTTGCTTAGGTAATGACTAAACTTTCACTTAAACAAATAGATACTAATATTTTTGCTACTTATTACTTTTAATTACAGATTACAGATTTTGTGTTCCAGATTAAAGGTCAATTTCCAAGGCTAAAACAAGTAAATAATTTGGATTTTTTCCTTTTGAGTTCATATATATAATCCTTTCATTTTGTGTTTTTAGGATATCTGGAAAAAGAATCCAAAGAGAAAGAGGAAAAAATAAATAAGATAAAACTAGTTGCTGTGAAGGCAAAAAAAGAACTAGATTCTAGCAAAAGAGAGGTAAGGTGACTTAAAAATACAAGATTCAATAATCTTACATATTAGAAAATCTAGTTTTTCTGTCCATAAAAAACTTTTTAGGGGCGCCTGGCTGGCTCAGTCGGTAGAGCACATGACTCTTGATCTCAGCATTGTGAGTTCAAGCCCCACATTGGGTGTAGAGATTACTTAAAAATAAAATCTTTAAAAAACAAAACAAAACTTTTTATCATATATTTAAAATAGGCCCAGACTCTACGGGAAGAGCTTGAATCTGTTCGATCAGAAAAGGATCAGTTGTCTACTTCCATGAGAGATCTCATTCAAGGAGCAGAAAGCTATAAGGTAAAAATAGTTATTTTAATAGCAAGTTATATTTGTAACTTCTAAGTTAAGGAATGTACTAGAAATGTAAAACTTGTCCATAAGACAGTCACCTTGTATTTTTTAGTAAATTTGTTTCTATTTTTTTGTGTAATGTCATAGCATCCTAGTATCAAGATTTTAAGTGTCTGAGATTTAAAGTACCTTCAAGCTATTGTTTTTTAAAACCAAAATTCTGTCTTGGGATTTCCTAATAAAATCAGTAACAAAAAAGATGACTATTATTACTGTTATTATTTTATATTCTGGCCAAGTGAATAAACTTGAAACTCAAACAACAGGTTTAAAAGGAAAGTAAAAGCATTATTTGGAGGTAATATGCTTATCAACCTAACATGAGAATATTATAAAAAAATTTAAAATCAAAATAAGAGAGTGCAACAAAATCCCTGAATGTAAGATAAATACCATTACATTCTTGTATGTATTAATTCAGCAAATATTTATACAGTCAGAGTGAGTACTGAGTACTAGGGAGATGTAGTCCACCAAATAGGCTAAATTCCTGCCCTCTAAGGACTTAAATTCTAATGGCAATAACAGAGAAGTAGACAAAAAAAATTTAAGAAACTTACAGTGTATAACAATAAAAGAGGATGGTATCAACAAGAGAGTGAGCCAAGTGGGATTGATTGAAAGAAGAAAATTCCATAGAAGCCAAAAAATAAAATTTCAGGAAGAACTTTAATGAGAAAATTCGGCACTTCATGAAGAAAACTGCAAAACATATATATAGCAACTATTATTATTTGATATACTTGTTTTCAGGTTGGTTTACATGTTCTGAAACAATTTCACTAAAAATTTATCTATTTTGGTTAGGCAATCTTGACAATTATTTTAAGTTTCAAATGGGAAATAAGCTCACAAGAATAGTTAATACTTTTTAAAGTGAAAAAAGAAAAGCATCTTGCTCTAGCAGGTGTGAAATTTATTACAAAACCATAATAATGTGATACAGTTCTGATATAAAAATAAGACATTAATTTAATAGAAGACAGAGACCTCTGCATAACAACAAACACTTCTAGGCCAGCCTCTTTTCTAAGCACTTTACATATCTTATCACACTTAATTCTAAAAAAAAAAATTTTTTTAGTAAAAAAAAAACAAAAAAACAAGAAACATATAATTAACATTGCTGCTATCACAGAGCAAGTAACAGAATAAAGCCCAAGCTTGGATTCAGGAAGTCTGGTTCCAGATCTGTTCTATTACCAACTAAGCTAGATTGTATACTAGCCCAGTAAGATTTGAAAACATTGAAACCAACAAAGAAGGAATTAGGTAACTACTTCAGAATAATTTAGTTAGATTTTTACTTTACTCCCACACACCAAAATAAATTCTAGGTGGATTTAAAGAGTTTTGTCAAAAGTGAAAAGGATTTTTTAAAACCTGTTATAAAACAATCATTTTACTGCTGGATATGAGATATGTTTCTAAACTTAAAAGCAATTGAATTTACAAAGGAAAAGATAGACTGAACTATATAAAATAAAAAATTAACATGAAAATATGACAAGGGATTAATATCCTTAATATATAAAGGTATTTGACACATCCATTTTTTTAAAACACTTATTTGAAATTTAAATATAGGCTCATTTGTCTTTTATGAGCCATTAGCAGCTTGCTTCTTTACATTTTAATCTAATTTATTAATTTTTATCAATGGGTAGACCAGGTATGCCAATTTCTTTGTTTAAACTATAGAGATGCCTGGGTGGTTTAGTCGGTGAAGCATCCAACTTTGTTTCAGGTCATGATCTCACGGTTCATGAGTTCGAGCCCTGCATTGGGCTCTGTGCTGACAGTTCAGAGCCTGGAGCCTGCTTTGGATTCTGTGTCTCCCTTTCTCTCTGCCCCTCCCCTACTCACACTCTGTTGCTCTCTCTCAAAAAATAAGCAAACATTAAAAAAATTTTTTTAATGTAGATTTCAGGGGCATTTGGGTGTCTCAGTCGGTTGAGTGTCCAACTTTCGATTTCAGCTCAGGTCATGATCCCAGTGTTGTGGGATCCCCCGTGTAAGGTTCCATGCTGAGCGTGGGGCCTTATTAAGATTCTTTCTTCCTCTGCCCCTCTCTCCTTACACATGTCCACTGTCTCTCTCAAAAAACAATAAAAAATTAAATATATATATATAGATTTCAAAAGACAAAAAAAAGAATATCAGAGAATGGTGAGCCAAGTACAAAAGGTACAACTGCATAATGAGAATGCTCATAGGAAAAGAAAGACATGCCTTTCAAGAAATGTTAAAAATTTAGGGCGCCTGGATGGCTTAGTCAGTTAAGCATCTGACTCTGGATTTCAGCTCGGATCATGATGTTACAGTTTGTGGGTTCAAGCCCTACATCAGGCTCTTTGCTTAGAGCACAGAGCCTGCTTAGGATTCTCTCTCCCCCTTGTCTGCCCCTCCTCCAGTCTCACACATGTTCTCTCTCTCTCTCTCTAGATAAACTCTTTTAAAAAATTTTAAAAGTTCCTTAGAGAAGGAAAATGATGTAGGTCAGACTCCGAAAACAATACTGAAGAAGAACAAAATGGGAGGATTAACCTGACTTCAAGACTTACTATAAAACTACAGCAATCAAGACAATGTGATATTGGTAGAAGAATAGAGAAATAGATCAGTAGGAGAGAATAGAGAGCCCAGAAATAGACCCATATAAATATAGTCAGCTGATCTTTGACAGTGGAGGAAAAGATAATCTTTTAAACAAATGGTACTAAAACAATTAGACATCTACCTGTAAAGAAAAAAAAAAAAATTTTGAATCTAGATACAGACCTCATACCCTTCACAAAAATTATCTCAAAAGTGGATCATAAGCCTACATGTAAAACAAAAAACTGTGAAACTCCTAGAAAATAACTGGAGAAAACCTAGGTGAATTTGAGTGTAACAATGACTTTTTAGAACACCAAAGGTATGATCCATGAAAGAATTGATAAGCTATATGTATACACACACACACACATACATACACAGACACACACACACACACACACATATATGTTTAAATTATAAGTATTCTGCGAAAGATAATGTCAAGAGAATGAGAAGGCATAGACTGGGAGAAAATATTTGCAAAGGACGTATATCTGATAAAGGACTGTTATCCTAAAATATGCAAAGAACTACTAAACCTCAACAGTAAGAACAAAAAACCTGATTTAAAACTTGGCCAAAAAACTTACACCAAAGAAGATAAACAGATGGCAAATAAGCATATGAAAAGATATTCCACACCATATGTCATCAGGGAAGTGCAAATTAAAACCACTGCATGCCTATTAGAATGGCCAAAATCTGAAACACCAACACCAACAAATGCTGACAAAGACATGGAGCAATAGGAACTCTCATTCAGAAAATCTGGTAGGGGGTACAAAATAGTACAGCCATTTTAACAGATGTTTGGCAATTTCTTACAAAACTAAACCTACTCTTACGTATGATCTAGTAACTGCTGGTGTTTACGCAACGGAGTTGAAAACATATCCACGCAAAAACCTGCATGTAGGTGTTACAAACAGCTTTGTTTATAATTGCCAAAATTTGGGAACAACCAAGGTGGCCTTCAGTAGGTAAATGGATAGATAAACTGGTACATCCAGGCAATGGAATGTCATTCAGCACTGAAAAGGAATGAGCTATGAAGCCATGAAAAGGCATGAAGGAAACTTAAATGCATGCTACTACCAAGCAAAAGAAGCCAATCTGAAAAGTCTACATAATGTATGATTCCGACTACATGACATGTTGGAAAAGGGAAAAGACAGTTAAAAACAAAAAAATCAGTGGTTGGGGAGGAAGGGATGAATAGATGGAACAGAGGATTTTTAGGTTGTGAAACTACTCTGTATGATACTGATTAATGGTGGATGTATGTCATTATAAATTTGTCCAAAGCTAGAGAATGTACAACACCAGAAGTGAACCCTAATGTAAACTATGGACTTTGGATGGTGATGTGTCAGTGTAAGGTCATCAATTGTAACAAATGTGCCATGTATTATTGATAATATAGAAGGCTCTGCATTTGGGGGTAGAGGAGTAATGGGAAATCTGTACCTTCCTCTCTGTTTTGGTGTGAACCTAAAACTGCTCTTAAAAAAATGAAGTCTATTAAAACATTTTCAAAAATACATTTTAGGGGCACCTGGGTGGCTCAGTTGATTATTCAAGCCCCACATCAGGCTCTGTGCTGGCAGTGTGGAGGCTGCTTGGGATTCCCTCTCTGTCCCTCTCTCCGCCCCTCCCCAGCTTGCTCTCTCTCTCCCTGTCTCTCTCTCAAAGTAAATAAATAAACTTAAAAATACATTTTATAGTTGTAGAATTTTCTCAGTCTTTGAATAAGCTAGGGATTCCATTTGTGAGGAAACAACAGGATGTACGATTAAATCGGTCCTGCTGATATGTTTAAGAATCATGATCATTTTTTATAAAAATAGACATAACTGAGCTCCATTAGGTTCCTCAGGGAACATCAATATTAGGATGCTGAGGAATTTTGTAGACTTGTGAACCTGGCCAGTTTCTTTTTTCAGTGTTCATATCACTTATAATAATCATTTTTATCAGTTTTTTAATGTTTATGTTAAGAGAAAGAGAGCGGGTGCACGCACACATGAACAGGAGGAGGAGAGAGAGCGAGAGAGAGAGAATCCCAGGCCAGCTCCATGCTCAGTGTGGAGCCTGATGCAGAGCTTGATCGTGACCTGAGCCAAAATAAAGAGTTGGATGCTTAACCAAGTTCCCCAGATGCCTCTCAGTTGTTGTTGTTGTTGTTGTTGTTGTTGTTGTTGTTTTAAAGATCTGAACAGGGGCACCTGGGTGGCTCAGTCAGTTGGACGCCTGACTTCAGCTCAGGTCATGATCTCACAGCTCATGAATTCAAGCCCCGCGTTGGGCTCTGTGCTGACAGCTCAGAGCCTGGAGCCTGCTTCAGATTCTGTGTGTGTCTCTCTCTCGCCTTCAAAAGTAAACATACATTAAAAATATTTAAAAAAAAAAAAAAAGATCTAAACGTGCAACAATTCTGAAGCGGTGATAATTTGTAATTATTCGTTTGCTTGGAATCAATATAGGCATATGCATCGAGGAAATTAGACCATTGCACGCATGGCATTCGTTTTTTGTTCCAGTGCTCCCCTTAGGAATAATATGTGATTATAGTCAGAATTTCCTGTGGCAAGCCATTATTTATTTAAGTCAGCTTTGTTATAGGAATCCCATTTTTGCAGCTCTTGACAACTATTAGAACCATAGCAAGTAAAAACGAAGACGAGATAGAGTTTAAGAAGATAAAGATCTCTGATCTATAGACTTAGAGGAATTTGCACGAAATACAAAAACAGCATGGAATCTTCTCTCTGTGGAAGATAAATGATTTCTCAACCCCATATTCATTTAAGCCAGGAAATAGCAGAACCCTCAGACAAATAAACATGGACAAACATATATATATAAGCCAGATTTTTGGTTCCCACATCCTGTTTTTTGCCGATCATTAGATGGGTAGACCATAAAATTGAAACTCAGATCCCAACATTCAGCTACTAGTGTGGATAATAGTTGATTATGTATAAATCAGAATTAGAAACAAAATTACAGTTAGCCAAGAATCGGATTTGGCAAGCAAGAGCCAGAAAGAGCCTATAATTGTCACACATGAAACCCCAGAGGAGCCTGGGAAGGACTCAAGAAGTCCTGGGCTGGATGAAGGTCACTTTTTAGGCTTTCCAAAGTAAACTTTCAAAGAAAACTCAGATTTTGTTAGTTATTCTGTACACAAATTCATTTATGTGAAGAACAGTCGGTAGTTTTCCAAGAACCAAGGCAAAAGCAGGATTTATTAGAGGAGAGGAAAAAAAAAAAAAAAAACAGTACACACAGTCTCAAAACAGTGAATCTCATTTACATACTTTGGAGGATAACCTAATTTGCCAGTATGTTGCAAAAAGGTCAGCCTGGGCATTTTGTTCTTGAGTAGGGACCAACCAAAAATATCAAAATTCCATTGGTTTTAGAGTCCAAAAAATGGCAAACATCTTGCCACAGAGAGTGAGACACTGATTGTATGAAATATCTTCCTATGTCCTTCCATTAGCACTTATACCTTATATTAGGCCAGGCCTGAAACATTTCCCTCATCACAATTCTTTAGGTGGAGTTAATAGGCCACCAGGTTAAGCTTTTTCTCCTCCCTCTTTAAATTTTGTTTATGTTACAGGAGTTTATTTTTATTGGTGACTAGAATATATTTAACTTGCTGGTACTGTATAAATGTAAAATCCTTTTGCCCTTTAATAGTTCCATCCCATACTAAAGTCCTCTGAACTATGTTAATTTTATTATACAGTGCCAATTAGATGTTCGGTCAAATGTTGAACTTAGCTAAGTGTTTTAAACTTCCAGAATGGACTCAAATGTTATATCAAGATGGTTTGGTAATATAGTCTGATTGGTCAAATGTATAATCGTCTCAAGTTAAATCCTTTTGTTTTTTATTGAAGAATCTTTTATTAGAATATGATAAGCAGTCAGAACAGTTGGATGTGGAAAAAGAGCGTGCTAATAATTTTGAACATCACATAGAAGAACTTACAAGACAATTAAGGAATTCAACTTTTCAGGTAAAAAAATTTTGTGGAGGTATAATTGACATACAACATTATATTAGTTTAGTTTCAGGTGTACATCATGATTTGCATATATTTTGAAGTCTGGTTAACACCTATCCATACGTAGTTACAGAATTTTTTTTCCTTGCAATTAGAACTTTTAAGATTTACTCTCTTAACAACTTTCAAATATTCAATACAATGTTATTAACTATAGCACCATGCTGTACATTTCATGACTTATTTATTTTATAACTGGAAGTTTATAACCTTTGACTGCCTACACTTATTTCACCCACCTCCACCCTGTGCCTCTGGCAACCACGTATTCTATGAGCTTAGTTGTTTCGTTTTTTTTTTTTTTTAATTGCACATATATGAGAGATCATATGGTATTTATCTTTCTCTGATTTATTTCACTTAGCATGATGCCCTCAAGGTCCATCCATGTTGCCACAGATGGCAAGATTTCATACTTCTGTATGGCTGTATGGCCAAATAATATTCCATTTTATATATACACACACATACACATACATACATACATACATATACCACATGTTTTTTATCCATTCATCCATCAGTGAACACTTAGGTTGTTTCCTTATCCTGGCCATTGTAAGTCATGCTGCAGTAAACGTGGTTGTGCATATACCTTTTTGAGTTAGTGTTTCTATTTTCTTCGAATAAATACCCAGAAGTGTATTTACTGGATCATGTGGTAGTTCTGTTTTTAATTTTTTGAGAACTTCCATAAGGTTTTCCACAGTGGCTGCACCAATTTACATTCCCACCCCTTTTCTCCACATCCTTGCCAACAACTTGCTGTTTCTGTTTTTTTGATGATAGCCATTCTAACAGATATAAGATGATATTTCATTGTGGTTTTGATTTGCATTTCTTTGATAATCAGTGATGTTGAACATCTTTTCATGTACCTGTTGGCCATCTGTATGTCTTTGGGAAAATGCCTGTATGGATATTCTGCCCATTTTTAAATTGAATTGTTTGGTTTTTTGCTTTTGAATTGTACAAGTTCTTTATTTAGGCTGTTAACCCATTATCAGATATAAGATTTGCAAATACTTTCTCCCATTCAATAGGTAGCCTTTTCATTCTGTTGATGGTTTCCTTTGCTATAAAGAAGGTTTTGAATTTGATGCAGTCCCATTTGTTAATTTTTATTTTTGTTGCCTTTGCTTTTGGTATCAGGTTCAAAATATCATTGACAAGACCAGTGTCAAGGAGCTTACTGCCATTGTCTAGGAGTCTTATGGTTTCAGGTCTTACATTCAAATCTTTAAACCATTTTAAGTTAATTTTTGTGTAAGATGAAGGTAGTGGTCCAGTTTCATTCATTTGCATGTGGACATCCAACTTGTCCAACACCATTTATTGGAAGAGACTGTACATTTCTTATTGTATATTCCTGGCTCCTTTGTCATAAGTGAATTGACCATATTATCATAGGTTTATCTCTGGGCTCTTTGTTTCATTGATCTGCATGTCTGCTGTTATGCCAGTACCATACTGTTTTAAGTACTATAGTTTTATAATATAGTATGAAATTGGGGAGCATGATAGCTCCAGTTTCATTCTTCTTTTTCAAGATTGCTTTGGCTATTTGGGCTTTCTTAGGTTCTGTACAAATTTTGGGATTGTTCTAGTTCCCTGAAAAATGCCATTGAATTTTTCATAGGGATTGCATTGAATCTGTAGATTGCTTTGGTCAGGATAACAGTATTTGGACTTTTGAAAAATATTAATTCTTGTAATCTATGAGCATAGAATATCTTCCCATTTATTTCTGTCATTTTCAATTTCTTCCATCGGTGTCTTAAAGTTTTAAGTCTTTCACCTCTTTGAATTTATTACTAGGTACTTTTTTTCTTTTTGATGCAGTTTTAAGTGGGATTGTTTATTCTTAATTCTTCTTTCTGATAGTTTGTCATTAGTGTATAGAAAACACAACAGATTTCTGTATATTGATCTTGTATTCTGCAGTCTACTGAATTCGTTTATTCTAACAGTTTTTTGGTGGAGTCTTTAGGGTTTTCTATACATAGTATCCTGTCATCTGCAAATAGTGACAATTTTACTTCTTCTTTTGTAATTCGGATGCCTTTTCTTTTTCTTGCTTATTGTTGTGGCTAGCACTTCTAATACTATGTTAAATAAAAATGTCACAAGTAGGAATCTTGTCTTGTTCCTGATCTTAGAGGAAAAACTTTTCACTATTGAGTATGATGTAGTTGTGGGCTTGTCATATACGGCCTTTATTATGTTGGGGTACATTCCTTACACACCCACTTGGTTGAAAGGACTTTTCAGGTAATTTTAAATTGAGTAAAAGCAAACATGAAAATTGTAATAAATCTGTTTAAATTTCAGTATTTTTGCATAAAAACTTTTAATTAAAATTAATATAAACTTAATTTCATTTTTTTTTTCCCCCTGTTGGGGGAAGACTATGACAAAACAGCTGGCAACTCTCCTGTCTTATCTACTACTCTAATCTCAGCTCCCTGGGGTATTTTTGGTTTTGTTTCTTTTTTGCTTTTCCTCTGCCAGTGCTTGTGGTCTCTTGTAATGTTTGCCAAATTTATTTTAACAATAGTGTTTTAAACTTCTTCTCGATTTTATATTATGTGGAATTGGTTTTGAAATCTTCAGTTTTCAAATTGTGCCATAATCTCATAATGTATTATTTTATTCTTCCTGTCTTGTACATTTTTTCTGCATGTTTACAGTAGTGAACATTTGTCATTCTAGTGTGAAAAATTAAATTCTGATAATGAAGATCTCCTGGCTCGTATTGAGACACTACAGTCTAATGCAAAGTTATTAGAAGTACAGATATTAGAAGTCCAAAAAGCCAAAGCAGTGGCAGAGAAAGAGTTGGAAGCCGAAAAACTTCAGAAAGAACAGAAGATAAAGGTACAAACAGTCCCATGGGATTAATTGGTTATATAGTTATATTTTTATTATATTACTTAAGTGAAGGAAAGACTATGAATACAACAGAGTTCATTAATTCCCTAATGTATGTGAACTATGAATTTGAGAATCCCAAGATATAATTTTGGGGTGCACATTTTTTAAATATTAAAAGGTTTTCAAGCTTTTTTTGTATTTTAGTATGTCAAATTCATTTTATAGACCCTTACAAATACCTTTTTTTAATGCTAGTTGGCTTGGGGGGATGAGGTGGCAATATTTTTATTTTTAATTTCAGGAGCATGCCAGTTCTGTAAATGAACTTGAAGAACTTCAGCTTCAACTTCAGAAGGAAAAGAAACAGCTTCAGAAAACTATGCAAGAATTAGAGCTGGTTAGAAAGGTAAAATAAAATACTAAATTCAAAACTAAGATCAATATTCACAGTGTTAAACTATTCTAATAGTTTAGAAAGGAAATATGTCAAAAATAAGGTTTTTGAGGTACCAAAATAATCATGTGTAAATTGTCAGCCTCAAAAAATTGCAAGTTTAACTTATTTCTCTCAGTCCTGTTTTTTCAGAAGAATCTAGGCTCAAAAATGATTAGATTTTGGTTTGATACTTCATTTTTTGTACAGGATTATTCTATGACACATGAAGATCTAATTAATGTCAAAAATGGAAATTTGTATTATACTTAAAACTTTGGCTAATTTTTCTCTACTTCTTCAAAGATGAGGCCAAAAAGAAAAGTACTGTAAGAGCTGCTTAAAATGTTAATATTTTAGGGGCACGAGTGGCTCAGTTGGTCAAGCGTCTGACTATTGATCGTGATCTCACGATTTAAGAGATCGAGCCGCACTGAGAGCATGGAGCCTGCTTAGGATTCTCTCTCTACCCCTCCCTCTCTGTCCCTCCCTGGCTCTCTCTCTCTCTCAAAATAAATAAATTAATTTTTAAAAATTTTTCAATGTTAATATTTTATAAATAAGAGCTCCATAAGTAGAACTATGAATCGTGGTTAATGAAAATTATGATGAAATTCAGTGAAACTGAGAAAGTTAGATTAAACTATTAGAAAATATTTTATTTTATAAAATTACAAATTAGAAAGTACCAATTTCTAGTTTGTTCATATGTGTAAACTTTCCATATTACAGAAAAGCATAATAGAATATGTTTATTCCTGTGGCATAATTTATAATTATGCAATTAACAGTTTTACAAATCAACTGATCTATTATGTGGATCTTTTATTTCTGATATGTGCAGGATGCCCAGCAAACCACATTGATGAATATGGAAATAGCTGATTATGAACGTTTGATGAAAGAACTAAATCAAAAGTTAGCTAATAAAAACAGCAAGATAGAAGATTTGGAGCAAGAAATAAAAATTCAGAAGCAGAAACAAGAAACCCTGCAAGAAGAAATGGGTGAGTAAAACAAAATTCACTTTAACTTAACAATAATTTCATCATAACAGAACACAGGGCAGCAACATTAGTTGTTCATTTCACCAGTCTTTGACTGCCAACCAGAGCTTTCACACAATACTTATTATTCTTAAGGACGAGGAGGGTTGTAAAACCATGTTTTGTTTGAATGTGTACAGTCCGCGTTGGTGAATAATGCATTCACTTACTTAAACATTTCTTAAGTACCTGCTATGTGAGTGATACAAAGATAAGAAATGGTCTTATCCACGATTTGCTGGTTGTCAGCAGAGTAGGAACATTAAATAGCAATTAAACCTTCTTTTTAAGGTGATTACATTCCATTCTTTCTATAAAATGATTTCTCATGTATGCACCTAAAGCTCTAAATATCCCCAGGCACTCCTTCAGCCACATCTCATAAGTTGGTATGTTATACTTTTTATTCCACTCAAGATTTTTTAAATTTCCTTTGGATTTCTTCTTTGACCCATGGGCTATTTACAAGTGTGTTATTTAATTTGTTTGAAGGAATTTCAAATATCTTTCTGTTAATGATTTCTAACTGAATTCTGTTGTAGTTAAAAAACATATTCTGCATGATTTCAGTCCTTTTAAGTTTATTCAGTTTTGTATTAGGGTTCAGAATAAGATTTGTTTTGGTGAATGCTCCTTAGGCACTTGAAAACAATGTGTTCAACTGTATTAGTTGTTGGATAGAGTGTTCTAACTAATGTCAATTAAATCAAGTTAGGTGACTGTTTAAGTTTCCTGTATTTTTAATGATTTTCTGATTACTGCTTTATCAAGTATGGAGAGAGGGATGTTGAATTTCCTGAACATAACTGTGGATTTCTTTCTCTTTTCATTTCTGTTAGTTTTGGCTTCATATATTTAGAAACTCTGGAATTAGCTACATTTACATTTAGAATCATTACTTGTTCTTGGTAATTTAATTCCTCTATTATTATGAAATGTGTCTTATTATTAGTAATATTTATTTTTCTAAAGTCCACTTTGATATTAATGTAACCACTCCAGCTTTCTTTTGTTTATTGTTTACATAGCATGTCTTTTCCTATCCTTTGGCTTGCGACCTAAGTCTATAAAATACTCCTTTTAGATAGCATATAGTTGAGTCTTCCTTTTCTCTCCAAGCTGACAGTCTCTGCTATTTAATTGGAATATATAAGTCATTTATTTTTAACATAAATATTTATGTGATTAGATTTAAATCTATCTTGCTGATTATTTTCTATTGTTCTTGTGATTCATGTCCTTTCTCCTATCTGCCTTCTTTTGAATTGATTAATTTATATGATGCTATTTTATCTCTTTTATTAAGAGATACCTATTAAGAGATAACTATACCATTGTTAGTGTTTAGTGGTGGGCTTAGGGTTTATAATATATCATAAATTTATTACAGATTACATTTAAGTAAATTATACCACTTCATATATAGTATAAGAATCTTACAGTACTGTTTGTTTCCCCATTGTTGGTCTTTGCTTTATTTTTATCACACATTTTGCTTCACGTGTTTTTCACATGTGTTAGGAATGTAATAACTGTGTTGTTTTTCTTTAAAAATATTTCTTTATTAAAGAGAGATATGCAAACCATGGCCCACAGTTATTCATATATATATATGTAGGTTTTTATATTTATATATTTATATATATATATATATATATATATATATATATATATATATAAAGGTTTTATTGAAACATTGCCATGTACATTTGTGTGTATCACCTATGGCTACTTTCATGCTATAACAGCACAGTTGAGTAGTTGTAACAGATACTGTATCACCTGCAACACTATAATATTTATTACCTCACCATGTAAAACATTTTCCAATCCCTGTTTTAAAGAAGTAAAAAACTAGAAAAAATTTTTTTAACTATTTACCCACATATTTACCATCTCTGTTGCTCTTCATTTCATGTATATCCAGATTTCATCAAGTATGACTTTCCTTTTGCCTGAAGGACTTCCTTTAACATATCTTGTACTGTGGGCTGTAGGTATTGAATTCTGTCATGTATTTCATCCCCAAAAAATTGCCTTCATTTTTTTCTTAACTGTAAAATTTTATTCTTTTTTTTTTTTTACATCCAAGTTAGTTACTATATAATACAACAATGATTTCAGGGTAGATTCCATAATGCCTGTTACCCATTTAGCCCATCCCCCCCTCCCTCCCACAACCCCTCAAGTAACCCTCTGTTTGTTCTCCATGTTTAAGAGTCTTATGTTTTTCCCCCTCCCTGTTTTTATATTACTTTTCCTTCCCTTCCCTTGTGTTCATCTGGTATGTGTCTTAAAGTCCTCAGTGTGAAGTCATATGATATTTGTCTTTCTCTGACTAATTTTGCTTAGCATAATACCTTTAGTTCCATCCACATACTTGCAAATGGCAAGATTTCATTCTTTTTGATGGCTGAGTAATACTCCATTGTCTATATATACCACATCTTCTTTATCCATTCATCCATCTGTGGACGTTTGGGCTCCTTCCATACTTTGATTGTTGTTGCTAGTGCTGCTATAAACATTGCGGTGCATGTGTCCCTTCAACAGCACACCTGTATCCCTTGGATAAATACCTAGTAGTGCAATTGCTGGTTCATAGGGTAGTTCTATTTTTACTTTTTTGAGGAAACTCCATACTGTTTCCAGAGTGGCTGCACCAGTTTGCATTCCCACCAGCAGTGCAACAGGGTTCCTCTTTCTCTACATCTTCGCCAACATCTGTTGTTGCCTGAGTTATTAATTGTAGCCATTCTGACTGATGTGAGGTGGTATCTCATTGTGGTTTTGATTTGTATTTCCTGAAGATGAGTGATGTTGAGCATTTTTCATGTTCTGTTGGCCATCTGGATGTCTTCCTTGGATAAGTGTCTATTCATGTCTGTTGCCCTTTTCTTCACTGGATTATTTGTTTTTTGGGTGTTGAGTTTGATAAGTTCTTTACAGATTTTGGATAATAACCCTTTATCTGATATGTCGTTTGCAAATATTTTCTCCCATTCCATCGGTTGCCTTTTAGTTTTACTGATTGTTGATTTCAAGTTTCATAGCATTGTGGTCTGAAATATGCACAGTATGATCTCGATCTTTTTCTACTTGTTGAGGGCTGATTTGTGTCCCAGTATGTGGTCTGTTCTGGAGAACGATCCCTGTGCACTAGAGAAGAATGTATATTCCACTGCTTTAGGATGAAATCTTCTGCATATATGTTAAGTCCATCTGGTCCAGTGTTTCATTCAAAGACATTGTTTCCTTGTTGGTTTTTTGATTAGATGATCTGTCTATTGCTGGAAGTGGGGGTGTTGAAGTCCCCTACTATTATGGTATTATTATCAATGAGTTTTTTATGTTTGTGATTAATTGATTTATATACTTGGGTGTTTCCACAGTTGGCACATAAATGTTCACAATTGTCAGGTCTTCTTGGTGGATAGACCCCTTAATTATGGTAAAATGCCCTTATTCATTTCTTGTTACAGTCTTTATTTTAAAGTCTAGATTGATATAAATATGGCTACTCTGGCTTTCTTTCATTGACCATTAGCATGACAGATGGTTCTCCATCCCCTCACTTTCAATCTGAAGGTGTCTTTAGATTAAAGTGGGTGTCTTGTAAACAGCATATAGATGGATCTTGTTTTCTTGTCCATTCTGTCACCCTATGTCTTTTGATTTGAGCATTTAATACATTGATTTACAGTGAGCACTGAAAGATATGAATTTATTACCATTATGTTACTTGTAGAGTTGGACTTTCTGCTGGTGTTCTTTCGTTCTTTCTAGTCTTTGTTCCTTTTGGTCCTTATTTTATTTATTTATTTATTTATTTACTTATTTATTTAGTCTTTTCTCCCTCAGGGAACCCCCCTTAAAATTTCTTGCAGGACTGGTATAGTGGTCACAAACTCCTTTAATTTTTGTTCGGGAAACTTTTAATTTGTCCTATTTTGAATGACAGCCTTGCTGGATAAAGAGTTCTTGGCTGCATATTTTTTCTGATTCAGCACATTGAATATATCCTGCCACTCCTTTCTGGATTGCCAAGTTTCTGTGGACAGGTCTGCTGCAAATCTGATTTGTCTTCCCTTGTAGGTTAAGGACTTTTTTTCCTTTGCTGCTTTCATGATTCTCTCCTTGCCTGAGTATTTTGTGAATTTGACTATGATAGGCCTTGTTGACAGTCGTTTTTTTTTTTAATCTAATGGGAGTCCTCTGTGCTTCCTGGATTTTGATGTCTGTGTCTTCCCCCAGCTTAGGAAAGTTTTCTGCTATGATTTGCTCCCATAACCCTTCTACCTCTTTTGCTCTCTCTTCATCTTCTGGGACCCCTATGATTCTAACGTTGTTCCTTTTTAATGAGTCACTGATTTCTCTAATTCTTAAATTGTGCTCTTTTTCCTTACTCTCCCTCTTTTTTTCTGCTTCCTATTCTCCATAAGTTTGTCCTCTATATCACTGATTCTCTGCTCTGTCTCATCCATCCTTGATGCCATGGCATGCATTCGAGATTTCAGCTCAGTTACAACATTTTTTATTTCATCCTGACTGGCTTTTACTTCTTTTATCTCTGCAGAAAGGGATTCTAATCTATTTTCGACTCCAGCTACTATTCTTATTTCATGATTCTAATTCTGGTCAGACATCTTGCTTGTATCTGTGTTGGTTAAGCCCCTTCCTGTCATTTCTTCCTCCTCTTTCTTTTGGGATGAATTCCTTCGTTTCATCATTTTCAGGGTAGAATGCCTTCATTTTTGAAAGATAGTTCTGCTGGGTATAGAATTTTATGATGTGCCTTGTTATGTTTTCTTTCCCTGTTTATATCCTGCTTGTGGTTTTTTGCATTTGTTTGCTGTATTTAGATTTTCTAGTTTTCTTCAAGTTGATCATATTTTTAGCCATTGTTTACTTTATTCTTTCTTGTTTAAATCCTCCTTCTTTTTTCACCTGAGACTCCAATTACACACACATTAGACCACTTGATATATCACCATAGATTAGTGATAATTTGTTCATTTTGTCTATTCTTTTTTCACTTTCTGAGCTTCTTTTTGGATACTTTCTAATGTTAAATAGAATATAGTTTCTATTCTAGTTGTTTCTATTAGTAAGTAATTTTTAAATTCTCTCATCTCCAGAGTCTAATATTTTATTACCATCCAGTGATATTTTCTTTTTTTTTTTTTTTTTTATTTTTTAATATATGAAATTTACTGTCAAATTGGTTTCCATACAACACCCAGTGCTCATCCCAAAAGGTGCCCTCCTCAATACCCATCACCCACCCTGCCCTCCCTCCCACCCCCCATCAACCCTCAATTTGTTCTCAGTTTTTAACAGTCTCTTATGCTTTGGCTCTCTCCCACTCTAACCTCTTTTTTTTTTTTTTCCTTCCCCTCCCCCATGGGTTTCTGTTAAGTTTCTCAGGATCCACATAAGAGTGAAACCATATGGTATCTGTCTTTCTCTGTATGGCTTATTTCACTCAGCATCACACTCTCCAGTTCCATCCACGTTGCTACAAAAGGCCATATTTCATTTTTTCTCATTGCCACGTAGTATTCCATTGTGTATATAAACCACAATTTCTTTATCCATTCATCAGTTGATGGACATTTAGGCTCTTTCCATAATTTGGCTATTGTTGAGAGTGCTGCTATAAACATTGGGGTACAGGTGCCCCTATGCATCAGTACTCCTGTATCCCTTGGATAAATTCCTAGCAGTGCTATTGCTGGGTCATAGGGTAGGTCTATTTTTAATTTTCTGAGGAACCTCCACACTGCTTTCCAGAGCGGCTGCACCAATTTGCATTCCCACCAACAGTGCAAGAGGGTTCCTGTTTCTCCACATCCTCTCCAGCATCTATAGTCTCCTGATTTGTTCATTTTGGCCACTCTGACTGGCGTGAGGTGATATCTGAGTGTGGTTTTGATTTGTATTTCCCTGATAAGGAGCGACGTTGAACATCTTTGCATGTGCCTGTTGGCCATCCGGATGTCTTCTTTAGAGAAGTGTCTATTCATGTTTTCTGCCCATTTCTTCACTGGGTTATTTGTTTTTCGGGTGTGGAGTTTGATGAGCTCTTTATAGATTTTGGATACTAGCCCTTTGTCCGATGTGTCATTTGCAAATATCTTTTCCCATTCCGTTGGTTGCCTTTTAGTTTTGTTGGTTGTTTCCTTTGCTGTGCAGAAGCTTTTGATCTTCATAAGGTCCCAGTAATTCACTTTTGCTCTTAATTCCCTTGCCTTTGGGGATGTGCCGAGTAAGAGATTGCTACGGCTGAGGTCAGAGAGGTCTTTTCCTGCTTTCTCCTCTAAGGTTTTGATGGTTTCCTGTCTCACATTCAGGTCCTTTATCCATTTTGAGTTTATTTTTGTGAATGGTGTGAGAAAGTGGTCTAGTTTCAACCTTCTGCATGTTGCTGTCCAGTTCTCCCAGCACCATTTGTTAAAGAGACTGTCTTTTTTCCATTGGATGTTCTTTCCTGCTTTGTCAAAGATGAGTTGGCCATACGTTTGTGGGTCTAGTTCTGGGGTTTCTATTCTATTCCATTGGTCTATGTGTCTGTTTTTATGCCAATACCATGCTGACTTGATGATGACAGCTTTGTAGTAGAGGCTAAAGTCTGGGATTGTGATGCCTCCTGCTTTGGTCTTCTTCTTCAAAATTACTTTGGCTATTTGGGGCCTTTTGTGGTTCCATATGAATTTTAGGATTGCTTGTTCTAGTTTCGAGAAGAATGCTGGTGCAATTTTGATTGCGATTGCATTGAATGTGTAGATAGCTTTGGGTAGTATTGACATTTTGACAATATTTATTCTTCCAATCCATGAGCAGGGAATGTCTTTCCATTTCTTTATATCTTCTTCAATTACCTGCATAAGCTTTCTATAGTTTTCAGCATACAGATCTTTTACATCTTTGGTTAGATTTATTCCTAGGTATTTTATGCTTCTTGTTGCAATTGTGAATGGGATCAGTTTCTTCATTTGTCTTTCTGTTGCTTCATTGTTAGTGTATAAGAATGCAACTGATTTCTGCACATTGATTTTGTATCCTGCAACTTTGCTGAATTCATGTATCAGTTCTAGCAGACTTTTGGTGGAGTCTATTGGATTTTCCATGTATAATATCATGTCATCTGCAAAAAGCGAAAGCTTGACTTCGTCTTTGCCAATTTTGATGCCTTTGATTTCCTTTTGTTGTCTGATTGCTGATGCTAGAACTTCCAGCACTATATTAAACAATAGCGGTGACAGTGGGCATCCCTGTCGTGTTCCTGATCTCAGGGAAAAAGCTCTCAGTTTTTCCCCGTTGAGGATGATGTTAGCTGTGGGCTTTTCATAAATGGCCTTTATGATCTTTAAGTATGTTCCTTCTATCCCGACTTTCTCAAGGGTTTTTATTAAGAAAGGGTGCTGGATTTTGTCAAAGGCCTTTTCTGCATCGATTGACAGGATCATATGGTTCTTCTCTTTTTTTTTGTTAATGTGATGTATCACGTTGATCGATTTGCGAATGTTGAACCAGCCCTGCATCCCAGGAATGAATCCCACTTGATCATGGTGAATAATTCTTTTTATATGCTGTTGAATTCGATTTGCTAGTATCTTATTAAGAATTTTTGCATCCGTATTCATCAGGGATATTGGCCTGTAGTTCTCTTTTTTTACTGGGTCTCTGTCTGGTTTAGGAATCAAAGTAATACTGGCTTCATAGAATGAGTCTGGAAGTTTTCCTCCCCTTTCTATTTCTTGGAATAGCTTGAGAAGGATAGGTATTATCTCTGCTTTAAATGTCTGGTAGAACTCCCCTGGGAAGCCATCTGGTCCTGGACTCTTATTTGTTGGGAGATTTTTGATAACCGATTCAATTTCTTCGCTGGTTATGGGTCTGTTCAAGCTTTCTATTTCCTCCTGATTGAGTTTTGGAAGAGTGTGGGTGTTTAGGAATTTGTCCATTTCTTCCAGGTTGTCCGATTTGCTGGCATATAATTTTTCATAGTATTCCCTGATAATTGTTTGTATCTCTGAGGGATTGGTTGTAATCATTCCATTTTCATTCATGATTTTATCTATTTGGGTCATCTCCCTTTTCTTTTTGAGAAGCCTGGCTAGAGGTTTGTCAATTTTGTTTATTTTTTCAAAAAACCAACTCTTGGTTTCGTTGATCTGCTCTACAGTTTTTTTAGATTCTATATTGTTTATTTCTGCTCTGATCTTTATTATTTCTCTTCTATGCTGGGTTTAGGTCTGCTTCTGTTTCCTTTAGGTGTGCTGTTAGAGTTTGTATTTGGGATTTTTCTTGTTTCTTGAGATAGGCCTGGATTGCAATGTATTTTCCTCTCAGGACTGCCTTCGCTGCATCCCAAAGCGTTTGGATTGTTGTATTTTCATTTTCATTTGTTTCCATATATTTTTTAATTTCTTCTCTAATTGCCTGGTTGACCCATTCATTCTTTAGTAGGGTGTTTTTTAACCTCCATGCTTTTGGAGGTTTTCCAGACTTTTTCCTGTGGTTGATTTCAAGCTTCATAGCATTGTGGTCTGAAAGTATGCATGGTATGATTTCAATTCTTGTATACTTATGAAGGGCTGTTTTGTGACCCAGTATGTGATCTATCTTGGAGAATGTTCCATGTGCACTCGAGAAGAAAGTATATTCAGTTGCTTTGGGATGCAGAGTTCTAAATATATCTGTCAAGTCCATCTGATCCAATTATCATTCAGAGCCCTTGTTTCTTTTTTTTTTTTTTTTTTTAATTTTTTTTTTTTAATGTTTATTTATTTTTGAGACAGAGAGAGACAGAGCATGAATGGGGAGGGTCAGAGAGAGAGGGAGACACAGAATCCGAAACAGGCTCCAGGCTCTGAGCTGTCAGCACAGAGCCCGACGCGGGGCTCGAACTCACGGACCGTGAGATCGTGACCTGAGCTGAAGCCGGTGCTCAACCGACTGAGCCACGCAGGCGCCCCAGGGCCCCTGTTTCTTTATTGACCATGTGTCTAGATGATCTATCCATTTCTGTAAGTGGAGTGTTAAAGTTCCCTGCAATTACCACATTCTTATCAATAAGGTTGCTTATGTTTATGAGTAATTGTTTTATTTATTTGGGGGCTCCCATATTCGGTGCACAGACATTTATAATTGTTAGCTCTTCCTGATGGATAGACCCTGTAATTATTATATAATGCCCTTCTTCATCTCTTGTGACAGCCTTTAATTTAAAGTCTAGTTTGTCTGAAATAAGTATGGCTACTCCAGCTTTCTTTTGACTTCCAGTAGCATGATAAATAGTTCTCCATCCCCTCATTCTTAATCTGAAGGTGTCCTCAGGTCTAAAATGAGTCTCTTGTAGACAGCAAATAGATGGGTCTTGTTTTTTTATCCATTCTGATACCCTATGTCTTTTAGTTGGCGCATTTAATCCATTTACATTCAGTGTTATTATAGAAAGATATGGGTTTAGAGTCATTGTGATGTCTGTATGTTTTATGCTTGTAGTGATGTCTCTGGTACTTTGTCTCACAGGATCCCCCTTAGGATCTCTTGTAGGGCTGGTTTCGTGGTGACAAATTCCTTCAGTTTTTGTTTGTTTGGGAAGACCTTTATCTCTCCTTCTATTCTAAATGACAGACTTGCTGGATAAAGGATTCTCGGCTGCATATTTTTTCTGTTTAGCACACTGTAGATATCGTGCCAAGCCTTTCTGGCCTGCCAAGTTTCAAAGGAGAGATCAGTCACGAGTCTTATAGGTCTCCCTTTATAAGTGAGGGCACGTTTATCCCTTGCTGCTTTCAGAATTTTCTCTTTATCCTTGTATTTTGCCAGTTTCACTATGATATGTCGTGCAGAAGATCGATTCAAGTTACGTCTGAAGGGAGTTCTCTGTGCCTCTTGGATTTCAATGCCTTTTTCCTTCCCCAGTTCAGGGAAGTTCTCAGCTATAATTTCTTCAAGTACCCCTTCAGCACCTTTCCCTCTCTCTTCCTCCTCTGGGATACCAATTATGCGTATATTATTTTTTTTTAGTGTATCACTTAGTTCTCTAATTTTCCCCTCATACTCCTGGATTTTTTTATCTCTCTTTCTTTCAGCTTCCTCTTTCTCCATAACTTTATCTTCTAGTTCACCTATTCTCTCCTCTGCCTCTTCAAGCCGAGCCATCGTGGATTCCATTTTGTTTTGCATTTCGTTTAAAGCGTTTTTCAACTCCTCGTGACTGTTCCTTAGTCCCTCGATCTTTGTGGCAAGAGATTCTCTGCTGTCCTGTATACTGTTTTCAAGCCCAGCGATTAATTTTATGACTATTATTCTAAATTCACTTTCTGTTATATTATTTAAATCCTTTTTGATCAGTTCATTAGCTGTTGTTATTTCCTGGAGATTCTTCTGAGGGGAATTCTTCCGTTTGGTCATTTTGGAGAGTCCCTGGCATGGTGAGGACCTGCAGTGCACTTCCCCTGTGCTGTGGTGTATAACTGGAGTTAGTGGGCGGGGCCGCAGTCCGACCCGATGTCTGCCCCCAGCCCACTGCTGGGGCCACAGTCAGACTGGTGTGTGCCTTCTCTTCCCCTCTCCTAGGGGCGGGATTCACTGTGGGGTGGCGTGTCCCGCCTGGGCTACTTGCACACTGCCAGGCTTGTGTTGCTGGGGATCTGGCGTATTAGCTGGGGTAGGTAGGCAGGGTGCACGGGGGGTGGAGGGGCAGGCTTAGCTCGCTTCTCCTTAGGTGATCCACTCCAGGAGAAGCCCTGTGGCAGCGGGAGGGAGTCAGATCCGCTGCCGGAGGTTTGGCTCCGCAGAAGCACAGAGTTGGGTGTTTGCGCTGCGCGAGCAAGTTCCCTGGCAGGAACTGGTTCCCTTTGGGATTTTGGCTGGGGGATGGGCGGGGGAGATGGCGCTGGCGCCTTTGTTCCCCGCCAAGCTGAGCTCTGCCGTCCGGGGGCTCAGCAGCTCTCCCTCCCTTTGTCCTCCAGCCTTCCCGCTTTCCGAGCAGAGCTGTTAACTTATGACCTCCCAGATGCTAAGTCGCGCTTGCTGTCGGAACACAGTCTGTCCGGCCCCTCCGCTTTTGCCAGCCAGACTCGGGGGCTCTGCTTGGCCGGCGAGCCGCCCCTCCGCCCCGGCTCCCTCCCGCCAGTCCGTGGAGCGCGCACCGCCTCGCCGCCCTTCCTACCCTCTTCCGTGGGCCTCTAGTCTGCGCTTGACTCCGGAGACTCCCTTCTGCTAATCCTCTGGCGGTTTTCTGGGTTCTTTAGGCAGGTGTAGGTGGAATCTAAGTGATCGGCAGGACGCGTTGTGAGCCCCGCGTCCTCCTACGCCGCCATCTTCCGGAACCTCTCTCCAGTGATATTTTCTTGAGGTATTATATTTTTCATCTCCAGAAATTCCATTTGTGTTTTTTTTTTGTTCCTGTTTTCCATTTATCTCTTCATTATATTTTCCTTCCAGTCTTTAAGCATATTCTGTGATTTATTGTTCTAAATCTATGGATTGAATTTTTTTCTCCTGTAATCAGTAATAATTCCCTGCTTCTTTGCATGGGAAATAATTTTTTAATTGGATGTGAATTTTACATGTTGAGTGCTAGATTTTTTGTATTCACTTACAGAGTTAAACTTTGGCGGGCATTTATAGATCAGTTTTATTCTTTTGTGGCTTGTTTTTCTTTCTTTTTTTTTTTTTTAGGACAAGTGTAGAGAGTCCTTTCATATAGATTTAGATCAGCCTCTCTACTAAAATAGGGATCTTCTAATGTCTACTGAGTGCCTATGTATTAAAGTCTCTTTACTCTGGCTGGTTGGAACAATTTATAGCCCTTTGTGAGCCCTGGGAATTGTTCCAATTATAGTTCCCTATACACTGTTCTTTCCAAAGCTATTGTTCTTTGAATCTCAGCAAGACCACTGCTCTGTTTGGGAGTCCCTTTCTGTAACACAGTCTAGAAATTGCCTCCTGACCAAAAGCTGGGACTGTAATAGGGCTCACCTTGTTTACCTTCTCTCAGGGATCACAGCTCTATAGTGCTTATTGTCTAATGTCAGAAAGCAGGATTTTTTTTCATATATTTTGTTCAGTTTTCTAATTGATTACGGTGGAAAGTAAGTCTAAGACTTGTTACTCCCAAATGACAAGAAGCAGAAGTCCCATAAAATGATTTGAGGTGGCTACCAAGATACTACTATACAATATTTCAGATATATAAATGATGAGGAAATGAGATAAAAGCAAATGTTGAGATATAGGACTATACAGTAAAGTCAGACATAAGATCAAGACATAAAGTGTATGTTCTGTGTGCTTTTGGTATCACTTTGGTCTGCATAAATTGGCTTGGAGTTTCCCAGAAGCCATACAAAGACAGGAACATTCTCAGGTACAGGGTTTATAAGAGCCACAATATTAAAACAAATGTGATAATTGTAAGAAACATAGCTTTTCCTGGTACTAAGATGTGTGAGAGAACTTTTTTTTAAGACATTTTTATAAAAGGGGGTGCCTGGGTGGCTCAGTCGGTTAAGCATCCAACCTCGGCTCAGGTCATGACCTCACGGTTTGTGAGTTCAAGCCCTGCATCGGGCTCTGTGCTGACAGCTCAGAGCCTGAAGCCTGCTTTGGATTCTGTGTCTCCTCTCTCTGCCCCTCCCCCACTTGTGCTCTGTCTCTCTGTCCATGAAAAATAAATAAATGAAAAAAAAAATTTTTTTAAAGACATTTTTATAAAAGAAACACTGTGTTATGTGGTCCCAGACCATAACTTGAATGGTCCCAGACCTAACTTGAATATCACACAGTATTGGAGAGCTTTTTAGAAAGCCCAGGCACAGATGTAAAGAATCAGAATCTTAAAGTGTGGGGCACTAAAATCTGTGTTTTCCAGGCATACCTGGGTGGCTTGGTTGAGTGTCTGACTTTACCTCAGGTCATGGTCTCATGATTGTGGGTTCAAACCCCCCGTTGGGGCCTGTGCTGATAGCTGAGAGCCTGCTTCTGATTCTGTATCTTTCTCTCTCTCTTCCCCTCCCCTGTTTGCCCTCTGTCTCTCAAAAATAAAAATAAATGTAAAAAGGTTTTTTTAATAAAATCTGTGTTTTCAATAGTCTCATATGTGATTTTGAAGCTAATGCTACCTTAGGAATGTCAAACATCCAGAAATAGCAAAAATTAAAGCCACCAAATCAATAAATAATATTTAGTAAGAATCTCGTGTGCATGTAAGACCATTTCACAAAATGGGAGTTTTCAAATTCAGAAACTGATAGCCCAGGGGTATTACCTTACAGGATTGGCTTGTAAAGTGAAAATAAGTAAATTTAACCTTTACAATGATTGGTTATTACAATGGGGGTTCCCAGATGACAAGTTCACTTGTTTTGCACAATAAGCTAAATAAGTTTCAGTTATATGACTTAAATGGTTTTGTCTGCTCGGGGAATTTTCAAACCCAGTATCCATTTTATATTTACTTTTAACAGAAACCACTGATAATCCAGATAATCCAGATTTGTATTTTCAATGGCATCCCCACAATAAATAAAGTAACAAATCTCCCATGAATGTTTCATAATGGGTACTTCATTCAACGTGTAGCCAAATCACAGCTGAATAAATGTGATTCCATGAATAAACAAAGGAATGAAGCCACATATGCAGTGTTCTGATATCTGCCTGCATCCAGGGGGGGAAAAATAACATATTCAGATAATCGAAACGACTGTAGAGTTTCCAGCCAATTCACTATGCATGTATCTCTTCTTATATACATACCATATTTTCCAACTGTGTTCATGGTGCAAATTGAATGGTAGAACTCTAGATTATATTCCTTCAATAAAAAATTTGGGGTTCTTTTGTTGTTTTTTTTTTTTTCAATATATGAAATTTATTGTCAAATTGGTTTCCATACAACACCCAGTGCTCATCCCAAAAGGTGCCCTCCTCAATACCCATCACCCACCCTCCCCTCTCTCCCACCCCCCATCAACCCTCAGTTTGTTCTCAGTTTTTAAGGGTCTCTTATGCTTTGGCTCTCTCCCACTCTAACCTCCTTTTTTTTTTTTTTCCTTCCCCTCCAGCATGGGTTTCTGTTAGGTTTCTCAGAATCCACATAAGAGTGAAAACATATGGTATCTGTCTTTCTCTGTATGGCTTATTTCACTTAGCATAGCACTCTCTAGTTCCATCCATGTTGCTACAAAGGGACATATTTCATTCTTCCTCATTGCCACGTAGTACTCCATTGTGTATATAAACCACAATTTCTTTATCCATTCATCAGTTGATGGACATTTAGGCTCTTTCCATAATTTGGGTATTGTTGAGAGTGCTGCTATAAACATTGGGGTACAAGTGCCCCTATGCATCAGTACTCCTGTATCCCTTGGGTAAATTCCTAGCAGTGCTATTGCTGGGTCATAGGGAAGGTCTATTTTTAATTTTTTGAGGAACCTCCACACTGTTTTCCAGAGTGGCTTCACCAATTTGCATTCCCACCAACAGTGCAAGAGGGTTCCCATTTCTCCACATCCTCTCCAGCATCTATAGTCTCCTGATTTGTTCATTTTGGCCACTCTGACTGGCGTGAGGGGATATCTGAGTATGGTTTTGATTTGTATTTCCCTGATGAGGAGCGACGTTGAGCATCTTTTCATGTGCCTGTTGGCCATCCGGATGTCTTCTTTAGAGAAGTGTCTATTCATGTTTTCTGCCCATTTCTTCACTGGATTATTTGTTTTTCGGGTGTGGATTTTGGTGAGCTCTTTATAGGTTTTGGATACTAGCCCTTTGTCCGATATGTCATTTGCAAATATCTTTTCCCATTCCGTTGGTTGCCTTTTAGTTTTGTCGGTTGTTTCCTTTGCTGTGCAGAAGCTTTTTATCTTCATAAGGTCCCAGTAGTTCATTTTTGCTTTTAATTCCCTTGCCTTTGGAGATGTGTCAAGTAAGAAATTGCTGAGGCTGAGGTCAGAGAGGTTTTTCCTGCTTTCTCCTCTAGGGTTTTGATGGTTTCCTGTCTCACATTCAGGTTCTTTATCCATTTTGAGTTTATTTTTGTGAATGGTGTGAGAAAGTGGTCTAGTTTCAATCTTCTACATGTTGCTGTCCAGTTCTCCCAGCACCATTTGTTAAAGAGACTGTCTTTTTTCCATTGGATGTTCTTTCCTGCTTTGTCAAATATTAGTTGGGCATACATTTGTGGGTCTAGTTCTGGGGTTTCTATTCTATTCCATTGGTCTATGTGTCTGTTTTTGTGCCAATACCATGCTGTCCTGATGATGACAGCTTTGTAGTAGAGGCTAAAGTCTGGGATTGTGATGCCTCCTGCTTTGGTCTTCTTCTTCAAAATTACTTTGGCTATTCGGGGCCTTTTATGGTTCCATATGAATTTTAGGATTGCTTGTTCTAGTTTTGAGAAGAATGCTGGTGCAATTTTGATTGGGATTGCATTGAATGTGTAGATAGCTTTGGGTAGTATTGACATTTTGACAATATTTATTCCTCCAGTCCATGAGCACGGCATGTTTTTCCATTTCTTTATATCTTCTTCAATTTCCTTCATAAGCTTTCTATAGTTTTCAGCATACAGATCTTTTACATCTTTGGTTAGATTTATCCCTAGGTATTTTATGCTTCTTGGTGCAATTGTGAATGGGATCAGTTTCTTTATTTGTCTTTCTGTTGCTTCATTATTAGTGTATAAGAATGCAACTGATTTGTGTACAATGATTTTGTATCCTGCAACTTTGCTGAATTCATGTATCAGTTCTAGCAGACTTTTGGTGGAGTCTATCGGGTTTTCCATGTATAATATCATGTCATCGGCAAAAAGTGAAAGCTTGACTTCATCTTTGCCAATTTTGATGCCTTTGATTTTTTTGTTGTCTGATTGCTGATGCTAGAACTTCCAACACTATGTTAAACAACAGCGGTGAGAGTGGACATTCCTGTTGTGTTCCTGATCTCAGGGAAAAAGCTCTGTTTTTCCCCATTGAGGATGATGTTAGCTGTGGGCTTTCATAAATGGCTTTTATGATGTTGAAGTATGTTCCTTCTATCCCGACTTTCTGAAGGGTTTTTATTAAGAAAGGTGCTGAATTTTGTCAACTGCCTTTTCTGCATCGATTGACAGGATCATATGGTTCTTTTCTTTTATTAATGTGATATATCACGTTGATTGATTTGCGAATGTTGAACCAGCCCTGCAGCCCAGGAATGAATCCCACTTGATCATGGTGAATAATTCTTTTTATATGCTGTTGAATTCTAGTTGCTAGTATCTTACTGAGAATTTTTGCATCCATATTCATCAGGGATATTGTCCTGTAGTTCTCATTTTTTTACTGGGTCTCTGTCTGGTTTAGGAATCAAAGTAATACTGGCTTCATAAAATGAGTCTGGAAGTTTTCCTTCCCTTTCTATTTTTTGGAATAGCTTAAGGAGGATAGGTATTATCTCTGCTTTAAATGTCTGGTAGAATTCCCCTGGAAAGCCATCTGGTCCTGGACTCTTATTTGTTGGGAGATTTTTGATAACTGATTGAATTTCTTCACTGGTTATGGGTCTGTTCAAGCTTTCTATTTCCTCCTGATTGAGTTTTGGAAGTGTGTGGGTGTTTAGGAATTTGTCCATTTCTTCCAGGTTGTCCAGTTTGTTGGCATATAAATTTTCATAGTATTCCCTGATAATTGCTTGTATCTCTGAGGGATTGGTTGTAATAATTCCATTTTCATTCATGATTTTATCTATTTGGGCCATCTCCCTTTTCATTTTGAGAAGCCTGGCTAGAGGTTTATCAATTTTGTTGTTTTTTTTTTTTTTCAAAAAACCAACTCTTGGTTTCGTTGATCTGCTCTACAGTTTTTTTAGATTCTATATTGTTTATTTCTGCTCTGATCTTTATTATTTCTCTTCTATGCTGGGTTTAGGTCTGCTTCTGTTTCCTTTAGGTGTGCTGTTAGAGTTTGTATTTGGGATTTTTCTTGTTTCTTGAGATAGGCCTGGATTGCAATGTATTTTCCTCTCAGGACTGCCTTCGCTGCATCCCAAAGCGTTTGGATTGTTGTATTTTCATTTTCATTTGTTTCCATATATTTTTTAATTTCTTCTCTAATTGCCTGGTTGACCCATTCATTCTTTAGTAGGGTGTTTTTTAACCTCCATGCTTTTGGAGGTTTTCCAGACTTTTTCCTGTGGTTGATTTCAAGCTTCATAGCATTGTGGTCTGAAAGTATGCATGGTATGATTTCAATTCTTGTATACTTATGAAGGGCTGTTTTGTGACCCAGTATGTGATCTATCTTGGAGAATGTTCCATGTGCACTCGAGAAGAAAGTATATTCAGTTGCTTTGGGATGCAGAGTTCTAAATATATCTGTCAAGTCCATCTGATCCAATTATCATTCAGAGCCCTTGTTTCTTTTTTTTTTTTTTTTTTAATTTTTTTTTTTTAATGTTTATTTATTTTTGAGACAGAGAGAGACAGAGCATGAATGGGGAGGGTCAGAGAGAGAGGGAGACACAGAATCCGAAACAGGCTCCAGGCTCTGAGCTGTCAGCACAGAGCCCGACGCGGGGCTCGAACTCACGGACCGTGAGATCGTGACCTGAGCTGAAGCCGGTGCTCAACCGACTGAGCCACGCAGGCGCCCCAGGGCCCCTGTTTCTTTATTGACCATGTGTCTAGATGATCTATCCATTTCTGTAAGTGGAGTGTTAAAGTTCCCTGCAATTACCACATTCTTATCAATAAGGTTGCTTATGTTTATGAGTAATTGTTTTATTTATTTGGGGGCTCCCATATTCGGTGCACAGACATTTATAATTGTTAGCTCTTCCTGATGGATAGACCCTGTAATTATTATATAATGCCCTTCTTCATCTCTTGTGACAGCCTTTAATTTAAAGTCTAGTTTGTCTGAAATAAGTATGGCTACTCCAGCTTTCTTTTGACTTCCAGTAGCATGATAAATAGTTCTCCATCCCCTCATTCTTAATCTGAAGGTGTCCTCAGGTCTAAAATGAGTCTCTTGTAGACAGCAAATAGATGGGTCTTGTTTTTTTATCCATTCTGATACCCTGTGTCTTTTGGTTGGCACATTTAGTCCATTTACATTCAGTGTTATTATAGAAAGATACGGGTTTAGTGTCATTGTGATGTGTGTATGTTTTATGCTTGTAGTGATGTCTCTGGTACTTTGTCTCACAGGATCCCCCTTAGGATCTCTTGTAGGGCTGGTTTAGTGGTGACGAATTCCTTCAGTTTTTGTTTGTTTGGGAAGACCTTTATCTCTCCTTCTATTCTAAATGACAGACTTGCTGGATAAAGGATTCTCAGCTGCATATTTTTTCTGTTGTTCACATTGAAGATCTCCTGCCATTCCTTTCTGGCCTGACAAGTTTCAGAAGAGAGATCCGTCACAAGTCTTACCGGTTTCCCTTTATATGTTAGGGTACATTTATCCCTCGCTGCTTTCAGAATTTTCTCTTTATCCTTGTATTTTGCCAGTTTCACTATGATATGTCGTGCAGAAGATCGATTCAAGTTACATCTGAAGGGAGTTCTCTGTGCCTCTTGGATTTCAATGTCTTTTTCCTTCCCCAGATCAGGGAAGTTCTCAGCTACGATTTGTTCAAGTACCCCTTCAGCACCTTTCCCTCTCTCTTCCTCCTCTGGAATACCAGTTATGCGTAGATTATTTCTCTTTAGTGCATCACTTAGTTCTCTAATTTTCCCCTCATACTCCTGGATTTTTTTATCTCTCTTTTTCTCAGCTTCCTCTTTTTCCATAATTTTGTCTTCTAGTTCACCTATTCTCTCCTCTGCCTCTTCAATCCGAGCCGTAGTCATTTCCATTTTGTTTCGCAGCTCGTTTATAGCATTTTTTAGCTCCTCCTGACTATTCCTTAGTCCCTTGATCTCTGTAGCAATAGATTTTCTGCTGTCCTCTATACTGTTTTCAAGCTCAGCGATTAATTTCATGACTATTATTCTAAATTCACACTCTGTTATATTGTTTAAATCCTTTTTTATCAGTTCATTAGCTGTTGTTATTTCCTGGAGATTCTTTTGAGGGGAATTCTTCCATTTGGTCATTTTGGATAGTCTCTGGAGTGGTGCAGACCTGCAGGGCACTTCCCCTGTGCTGTCTTGAATAACTGGATTTGGTGGGCAGGGCCGCAGTCAGACCTAATGTCTGCCCCCTGCCCACTGCTGGGGCCACAGTTAGACTGGTGTGTACCTTCTCTTCCCCTCTCCTAGGGGCAGGATTCACTGTGGGGTGGTGTGGCCCCTCTGGGCTACTTGCACACTGCCAGGCCTGTGGTGCTGGGGATCTGGTGTATTAGCTGGGGTGGATCGGCAAGGTGCACAGGGGTGGGAGGCGCAGGCTCAGCTCGCTTATCCTTCGGTGATCTGCTTCGGGAGGGGCCCTGCGGCACCGGAGGAGTCAGACCCGCCGCTGGACGGATGGATCCGCAGAAGCACAACTTTGGGTGTTTGCTAGTTGCAAGCAAGTTCCCTGGCAGAAACTGGTTCCCTTTGGGATTTTAGCTGGGGGATGGGCTAGGGGGATGGCACTGGAGAGCACCTCTGTTCCTAGCCAAGCTGAGCTCTGTTGTCCGGGGCTCAACAACTCTCCCTCCTGTTGTCCTCCAGTCCTCCGGCTCTCCGAGCAGATGATAAGTCCCGCTTGCTGTCTGAACACACTCCGTCCGGCCCCTCCCGTTTTGCAAGCCAGATTCGGGGCCTCTGCTTGGCCGGCGGTTGCCCCTCCGCCCGTTTCCCTCCTGCCAGTCCGTGTAGCGGGCTCCGCCTTGCTGCCCTTCCTACCCTCTTCCGTGGGCCTCTCGTCTGCGCTTGGCTCCGGAGACTCTGTTCTGCTAGTCTTCTGGCGGTTTTCTGGGTTATTTAGGCAGGTGTAGGTGGAATCTAAGTGACCAGCAGGACACGGTGAGCCCAGCATCCTCCTACGCCGCCATCTTGCTTCTACAAACATTTGGTTTTATGAATTAGTGATTACGTGTATGTTTGATCATCAACTAAACTGAAAGAAGATTGATTGATACCTTGGAAAAACTAAAAAAAAGATATTTATTCAATAAATAAGTATAGAAATAAATGGTACAGGAAGTGAGTACTAGAGTTCAGAGGAGAGAGATTCTCTAGACTGAAACAATTACAAGTTGGGGCTCAAGGTGAGTCCTGAAGGTAAGGTTTGGAGATTTAAAGCAGACAAGGAAAGAGTATTCCTTTATGCAGCCATGGTACAAGCAAAAGTTAAAAGAAGTAACATAATTTTGGAAGTCTTGATCAGTTGGAGTGAAAGGCTTGACCTGCCAGGGAGAAGTGAGGTATAATTAGGAAGACATTTTTGATCCAGTTCATGAAGTACATGAAGAATGTATTGGGGCCCTTTTTAAAGACAGTGGGGGAAGATTGGTCTGCCAACATATTGGATTAAATGGAATGGTGTAGAATCTGCCAAAAGCCGCCAGGCTAATGGCATGAAGGGCCTTGGAAGGCTGGGCTAAGGAGATGTGGTAGAGTAGGAAAAAGATAAAACGTCCAGACAATGTTCTGGGGGCAAGTGGGGGCGGGGGGAGGTTGCTTAATAAATTAGCAACACACATCTTAATCTGAAACCCCTCCAACATTTATCCCCACTCTGTAACTGTATATCTCATCTCTAAAGGAAATCTCCTTTCATGCCCTCGCACTCCCGCCATCATGCCCACGTCTGGGAATCCTTCCTAATCTTCAGTGTTTCCTATTCTGTGAATTTTTTTTTTTGTCCTGTGCGAACTTTATATAACCTTTGGCTCCTGTGGATCTCTGTAGCCTTTTGTATTTCTTTCATACATTTATATTTTGCTTTATGTTATCCTGTGAAATGTTATATCCCCCAATTTCATTTTTAGACGGTTTGAGCTTAGGAACTTACTATATCTTATCATAATTCCTGAAGCACTTAACATAGGTTTTATATGTAATTTGTGCTTTAGAAAATGCTTTTCAGAACTGAGCAAATAGTTTCCAGAAGTTAACTAAATTAGACTTATAAAAAGTCATAGTTAAGATATATTCTTAAAGTATATGTGTTCATATTTACATGTAGTACAACTACATAAAGTTAATCATTGATTATAATGTACTTTAGTAGCACAATTACATAGTGCCCATGTAATTGGCTTAGACCAGGTGTCCAGCACACTGTTTCTTGAAGGACCAGGAAGTCAGTCTCCATGGCTTCACAGGCTACGTGGTCTCTATCATACACTCTTTGTCTCTTTCACAACAGGCTGTGGCCAGATTTGGCCTGCTGGTTGTAGTTGGGCACCTGTGATCTAGACAGTAAATCCACTTATTCCTATATGATGTTTGTTTTTTTTTACCTCTGTTAGCATAAAAGTTTTTTGTTTTTATCACGTTTTATTTGTTCCTTAGTGAACTGTCACTGACAGTCCCATTCCATAAAACAATTAGTACCACAAAAACAGGCAACCAGGTATGTGCCTCTGCTGTGATATAATTGGAAATACATGGCACCTCTTTTGAGGTACTTCTTAAAAGTAAAGCTTTTATCTTTTAGTTATACACTAAGTATATAACTTTAAGAGATGTATACTGAAATATTTACAGTTCAATGGATTTCTTGTGAAGAACCAAAAAAACAAAAAACAAAAACAATCACCCAAAAACCAGTGAGGGCATAAGGAATAGGTAAGGGTATAGGTTAGTGGTTGGCAAACTTTTTCTTTCAAGGGCCACACAGTAAATATTTTAGGCTTTACAGGTCATATCATATCTCTATTGCCATTAGTAAATTTGTCATTGCTGTACTAAAGCAAATGTGAACAATATGTAAATAATTGAACTTGACTGTGTTCTAATAAAACTCTTTACAAAACAGGCAGCAGCCAGATTTTAGCTTGCAGACCAGATTCCTGTTCTGGGTGAAACAAGATTGGCCATGTATTGGTAATTGTTAAAGCTGAGAGAGGGGTGCCGGGAGTTTATTACACTGTTGGCACTGCTGTCGTGTATATTTGAAATGTTCCATAATAAAAGGCTAAGACAAGTTTCTTTCAAATATGGGTTAATACAAAGAAAAGACTTGTCATTTCTTTATTTAAAGTCATTCATAAAAATTGTTCAACCTCTTCTGGAATTATTTCCTTTGCTAGCTTCACTACAGTCTTCAGTGCAACAGTCTGAGGAAAAGAATACCAAAATCAAGCAGTTGCTTGTGAAAACCAAAAAAGAACTGGCAGATTCAAAGCAAGCAGTATGTTAATTTCCCATTTTCATATTTCAGTTTATGTATCTATAAATCCCTTCTTTTCTAAATATAACCAGGATTCTTATTCTTTAGGAAACTGATCACTTAATACTTCAAGCATCTTTAAAGGGTGAGCTGGAGGCAAGCCAGCAGCAAGTAGAAGTCTATAAAGTAAGATTCTTTTTACTTCTGAGGATTTACAAAAGAAGTAAGGTACCATGTAGGGATTTTTCTAAATATCCTTATGTACATATTTTTATATACCCGCACACATTCCCCCCCCCCCTCAATATCCTTCCTCAACATTTTGAAAAAGTAGAAGCAGTAAGCCAGGTATGGCATATAACTGGAGTATCCCATTTAGCTTAAGCTAGATCCTCTTCATGTATTTGAAAATCCTTAATGCACTAAGAATAGTGCAACACAAAATCAACATGGCCCCAGAGCTGTATCTGAGCTTTCTAAATGATAGTGCAGTCACAAGAATCAGTTTATAAAATGGTTTCATATGTTTATATTGTATACATATGTACGTATATTTCCATTATTATATATATTTTTATAACTGTTATATTTATATAATATCTTGATATATTCAATTCAACATTGAACTATAACAAGTAGTCTGGAATTTATGATTTTTCATGATTGATTTTAAGGAAAACTGAATTTATTGGGGAAATGTTCTATTATATTGCCTTTACTCTTTTAATAATAATAGATATTTTAAATTCTATTTAGTTTTATACCTTATACATACTCATGATCCAAAACTCAAGTTTATTTAAAGGAACATCTTTAATTAGTGAAGATCCAGTTTGCTAGAGCTTAATTGAAAGGTTTTGTCCCAGATTCAGCTGGCTGACATAACCTCTGAGAAACATAAAGTTCATGAACAGCTGAAGACCTCTGCAGACCAGCACCAGCGCACACTGAGCGCATACCAGCAAAAAGTGACAGCCCTTCAGGAAGAATGCCACGCTGCCAAGGTACATGCTTCACATGGACACAGACGACAGGTGTTGTTATCACCTAGCAAGCAGTTCACGAGAGGGCTGTGGTCTGGCCTTTTAGTGTTTGCTGTTATTTAAGAGCACTTATTAGAGGAAAATTCGGTGCAACTCATCTGACTCTAACCCCAACCCCATCCCACTCCTGTCATGTGCATAACCTTTTTTTTGTTAAAAGGGAAGACATAGGTACATGTTTCCATTTTAACCTTGCTTTGCAATTTCTGTATGTAAGAGTTATTTTCTTTAAATTTTATAATCTAAAAAGCATATAGTTGTTTCTGAGGGCCAAATGATTATAAAATAACATTCTACTAGAATGGCTCTGAGGGCCTGCTTTCTTCAGCATACAAAACAAATTCAATACAGTAGCTTTGTGAGAGGTGCAGCTATCATCTAAGCAATTTTGGCAGAAGGGTGACAGGAGATCACCTTGGGAAAGTGAAAGACCTAGAATTTCACTTTTCCCTCTCTCTTTAGAAATCTGAAGTTCAAGTAGCTTAATTTCTTTTAATTAATTTTTCTTGTATTTATGAAAAGAGGGACTATCTTAAATAAAAATCTTTCCAAGTTTCCAAAGGCAAAAATAGTGCCATTACAAAATTTATGGGTACTCAATTAATCTACCAGGGAAGAAAACATGTAGAAACATCTCCTGTCAAACAAAATTATATCATTCAAAAAATTAAAAAGTGTAAGGCCAACAGAAACACACTTTTTAGGGTAAGTTAATCAAAGGGATAAAGAGTGTCAGCCATTTTATTCATTTTCTAAAACAGGTTTTCATTGTAAGTCATTAATCTGAAAGAAAATAAGAGGATTATGTTACAATAGAAAACACAATAGAAAAATTATTCTCTCTCTTTTAAATGTCATAGGCAGAACAAGCTACTATAGCCTCTGAATTTGAGAACTACAAAGTCCGCGTTCACAATGTTCTAAAACAACAGAAAAATAAATCTGTGTCTCAGACTGAAACCGAGGGAGCTAAACAAGAAAGGTAAAGTCAAAATTAAAAGAAACATCCAGGTTTCCCTTCCTCCCCCTGAGATAGGTCCTCCACCAAGTATGTTGAAAATCCGACTGATTTCATTTGACTGTGGAATTTTACATGCAACAAGAGCAGGGTGTCTTGGCTTCACTATCTCCAGGCAGCAGCAGGGAAATGTCACTACCAAGGGCACTGTTACAAACTCAGAAACTGTGTAATACGGGCAGTGAAATGAGGAGATAGTCTTTGAGGTATAGACTAAATAGTGCCATCTTGTTGTAGTAGGATCTGGTCATAGTAGAAATACAGACATTGAAGTTACATTATGATTAGTTTTTCCCATTTTGAAAATTTAGAAATAGAAGGGAAAAAATGCTTCCTTGATATACCCACCATTAATTAAGCTAAATAGGGGTGCCTGAGTGGCTAAGTCAGTTGGATGTCCAACTCTGGCTCAGGTCATGATCTCGTGGTACATGAGTTCAAGCCCTGCGTCAGGCTCTGTGCTGACAGCTCAGGACCTGGAGCCTGCTTCAGATTCTGGGTCTCCCTCTCTCTCTCTCTCTCTCTGCACCCCCCCCCCCCGCTCACTCCCCCTCTCTCTATCTCTCTCTCTCTCAAAAACAAACATTTAAAATTTAATTAAGCTAAATAGAAATTGCTTTAAAACATTTTACTTATTTCAAAAAGTTTTAAATTAAGTACTAAATTCTAGTCTGGAATTAAATTTTTCTTTTTAAATTTATGACCATGTCAATTATTTGTTTCTGTAGTATATTTTTAATGCATCTTTAAAACTAGCATAAGATCACTTTTGTAAATTATTTGAAGGTATGCTAAGAATATTAAACAAGGCATTCTACAGCAAATGTGTTTTATAAGTAGAGGTTCAGTGTTGAAAACAATTTTACATCTGCCTCTTACTATTCTAGGACTAAATATTCTGCAATGTTTGTATGTTTACACTTTTGCTACTTTTTATTTAAGTGTCTATTAAATATGGGAACTATAGACTGAAAAATGAGATATTTTCTCTGTCAACCCATTTTCAAATTTCAAAGCAGAAATTGAATATTGACACATTTAATATGAAAATGTCAGCATCTGCAAGAGCCTTTTTTGAAAATTTTTGTGCTGTTCTTTTTTTTTTTTTTTTAGTGTTTATTCTGAGAGAAAGAGTGTGAGTGGGGGAGGGGGAGAGAGAGAATCTCAAGCAGGCTCTGCACTGTCAGCGCAGAGCCCGACATGGGGCTTGATCTCATGAACCATGAGATCATGACCTGAGCCGAAATCAAGTCAGACTCCTAACCACCTGAGCACCCAGGCACCTCTAGAGCCTTTTTTGATCGTGCTGGAATTTTGGATTCAAATTATTTTAATGTAAATGCTTTACATTCCTTCTATTTTCTTATGCATTAAATGCTTTTTTTTTTTAAGGAAATTAAGCTTAGACCTGATTTTTTTTTTAACTAAAAGCGTAGCACTATAACAAAATGGGCTATTTTAATACCATTCAATGCTCTCTTCTCCATTTGAATCTGAAATTTATAAATTCACAGACTTTTTTGTAAATCTGCATTTGCCTAAGACACAAAATCTGACTCTAATGAATTCTATAACTGAATTCTTCCAATTATACTTCGCTTAAAATAGTCCATAATAATAACAAGAATATGACATTAAAAGATGAAATGATTAAAGTAAAATTTATTTGAAACCACAAAATCAGGTTTACGTCTTTCAAAATTTTTTGTAAAACTGTTTCTGTTTTAGAGAACACCTGGAAATGCTGATTGATCAACTAAAAATCAAATTACAGGACACCCAAAATAACTTACAGATCAACGTATCCGAACTTCAGACGTTACAGTCTGAACATGACACTCTGCTAGAAAGACATAACAAGATGCTGCAGGAAACTGTATCCAAAGAGGCAGAACTCCGGGAAAAGTAAGGTTGCTAGCAGCACTAACAGTGTTTATACTGGGCAGCAAAATATTTCCTTGCTAGAACTCGTAAAGTGTTGCTCCTTGGGATAAATTGAAAATAAGAAACAGATATTCCTAAAGGCTTGGTAACTTTGTTTTCCTATCTTAAAGCCCTCCTTTTTTATTGTTTTTATGCTTCACTTTTTTAAAAAACAATTAACTTTATCTGTTCATCCAATATTCTGTCTCTCCTATGGCCTTCATGACCAGAATGTTTCTTTTAAAAAAACCCACTTTCCAACTCAAGTTTCAAATTCTAAGCATTTTTCTTTCTCTCGAGAGGAAAACATTCAGACAGCTGCTGGCTGAAAAGGAATATACAACTTACCTTTGCAACTGTCTTCAACTTGTTATATTATTACTGTTAATCAGTACTTTCAGTAGACTTTAGGGGTACTGGCAGGAGGAGTTGATTATTGTGAACAAGGAACTTTGGATTCCTAATGAAGAAGTTGGGTGGTAATATTTGTTGTATCTTAGACTAAGGAAAAGAGTTCTTCATTGAGCATCATTCATCAAGGATGTTGGAATACTTTACATGTCTCAGGTATGCTTTTAATACCTACCTAATCTATGGTAATCTCAAAAACTTCATTTTATTGGCTTTCTAATCTTTTAGTAGTGTAATTTATATAAGTTAAACGTAAATCAAAAGTTTCCGGGAAGATCTACCAATTTTCTAGCTCCTTATCATCGGAGTTTACCATGAGATTAGCTTAAGTATAGTGATGCTTGCTTGCTCTTTACATTAGAAATTTCTCACACTTATTCTTTACTCTAGAAAAGTTATTGCAAAATATATTGCTAACACAAATAAAAGTGCAAATGATGCCTCTAAAGTTCAATAAATATTTTTTCAGTACCTACTATGTGCCAGGCACTCTTAGTCCTAGAAACTTCACAGCATTTGAGATATCTTTAGAGGTCTTAACCCCCTTCTTCACACATATTAAGAGTAATATTGTTACTATCTGTGTCCCAGTATGAAGAAATAGCCTTTTCTTTATAAATCCTCTTCTTTTTTAAACATCTTAATATTCATACTTTCTCTATATGAGATTGTAAAAACATCTCAAGAGGAATAACTGGGCTGAGAAGCTAATACCTACTACAATGCCCAGAGGGTACAGCTACTATAAACACATCAATAACAGCTGAGACGGATGGTAAACTTCCATCAGCACAATTGTTCCAGGTCCAGGTTGGGATTCAAGCTTCTATCTTTTAACTAGGTAAAGTCAGAAGTGTCACTGATACCACCTGCAAACTACCAACCTGACCCTAGCTCTAAAATGTAGCTATTATCTTCCTTAGAAAATTGTTGTGACTGCCGATGATTCTTCCTTTACTTTCGTGGCAGATACTATTTAAACAAAGGCTTACGAAAAAAGCAGGCTTGAGGGGTAACATATACACTAGCATTTTCTGAATTCATTGATCAGTATAAATTTGGCAATTAAGAAACCTTTTCTGAAGCATATGATATTTTTATTGTATGTCACCCTTTAGCCACTAAATTTTGTTTTAAAACTATATGGTGTGCATATGTGTAGCACATAGGAAATAGCTCTTGGAAAGCTACATGTTGAACCATTAACAATGTCTGTGCCTGAAGTTGGGATTTTACACTGCGGGGGTGGAATTGAATAAAAGAAGGCTCTCACTTCTTTCTGTAATTGGTTCCATATTGTTTGAATTTTTATGAGAGTACTTGTGGCTCCCTTGCAGTAAAAGAAAACTTTTTTTTTTTTTTTTTTTTTTTTTTTTTTTTACCAATCCAAACATAAAACATCAAGACTGTAAGTGAACCATTAAACATAGTGGTTCCCAAATTATAGTTGCATGGCTAGCATCAGGCTGACAACATAAAAATTGCATGCAAAACTGCTAAAAGTAGGCAATTTCTAGGACCACCTCCAGACATTCTGATTCAGTGGCTCTAGGATGAGAACTAGATGTCTATGTTTTTAACAAGGGACCCAATGATTCTACTGTGCAGCAAGATCTTAAAACAGCTGTAATAAACCAAGTCTATGTGTTTCAGAGTTTTGCATTACTTGGCTCAGAATGGCTCAGAAAAATTTCCATAAGGCTTTCCCTAAGGCTTTATTTATGAATGAAAAGAAAGTATTCATTTTTGTGTTTCCAAGGTAATACAGAAAAGGTACAGTAATCCTATTACCACATAAGATAACTTGAAAGGGGGACAATTTAAAATATAATTATCTTATGCTCTAAATTTAACCCTATTTTCTGATAAATGATGAAGGAAGTTCCTCATCTGAACCATTGTAGCATGGCTACTCAAATGAGGTTCCTCATGAACTATAGAACACAGAAATGATTTGAACTAGATGACTGCCAAAGTCCACAGATGGTTAGCACAGCTAGTACCATTATAGATGCTTTTAGAAGTTAATTCATACATTTAGTAAATATCTCAGGGCTAATGATCTGATAGAACCCAGTTGAGAAGAGCTGAGTCAGCATGACAAGTTGCAAGATCAACTATGAAGTAAGTTCCTCTCACCCTTCAGGTTGTGTTCAATACAGTCCGAGAACATGATGCTAAAGTCTGAACATGCACAGACTGTGAGTCAACTGACGTCCCAAAATGAGGTCCTTCGCAGCAGCTTCCGTGATCAAGTGCGCCATTTGCAGGAAGAGCATAGAAAGACAATGGAAACTTTACAGCAGCAACTCTCCAAAGTGGAAGCTCAGCTTTTCCAGCTTAAGAGTGAACCGACCACAAGAAGTATGTGTGTATGCATGAAAACATTGGTTGTTCATGTTCTCATGTATTTATGTCACTTAAATACATTCTCCACAAGTTCATAAGAAAATAGAAAATGTATCAGGTGGAAGTCGGTGCCAATGAATTTTGGATTAGCTTACTGAGAAGATATTTGAACCATATGAACCCTTGTTGATTATACTTATAGCCACCTCCTCACCTCTTACAGTACTGACTTTCACGTGTTTGTTACCCTCTGTGTAACACTATTTCCTGTTCTCTCACTCAGACATAACCTGCAGTCTCATGACATGTATCCAAATTCCAGTATTCACTGAATCTGGTGTTCTCCACTGTTGATCACCAAATATATCTGTTTTGTGATTAGGATTATGAGAGTTAGCAGCTTACTAACAGCGACTCGGGCAACATTGAACTTGTAGGATCAATTGGCCAATATCGTTTCTTCCCTTTAAAATTTCTGCTTAATTAGATGGGTGCCTTGGTGGCTCAGTTGATTAAGTGTCCGACTCTTGATTTCGGCTCAGTCATGATCTCATGGTTCATGAGATTGAGCATGGAGCCTGCTTAGAATTCTCTCTCCCTTTCTCTCTGCCCCTCCCCTGCTCATGTGCATATTCTCTCTCTCTCTCTCTCTCTCTCTCTCTCTCTCTCTCTCTCTGTCTCTCTCAAAATAAATAAACCTTAAAAGAAAGAAAGAAATGAAGTAACTTCATGGAATGGAAAATAAATGAAATTGGAAGTTAACAGATCTGGGTTAGAATTCTTACCCCTAACCCTACTATGATACCTTGGACAAAGTCATTTATTTTCTCTGACCTTTGGGTTTCTTGGGATTAATACAGTAATGTGTTTGAAAGTGCCTTACAGATCTTACAGATCTATGCAAGTGTTCATTATCAGCAAACAGGAAAGCCTGGCCTGAGGAGTGTAATAGATCCCTGCCCTGGATCCTAGGCCTTTCTTTGGCTAAACACTGAAGATATGAAGGGGCAGTGGTAGGAACCAGCAGAGGTAAAGGTGTAAGGCAGTAATAAACAAGAATATCTGTCCAGCAAATTTCAGCAAGAGTGTTGTGTCAGAAAGCATGCAGCTATCTGAAATAACTAATCCTCAAAAACAGAGTCTAGTTTTAGAATTTCTGCCAGTATTTTGCAACAGTATAGCTCTATTACGATATTTAATAGTATATCTTATCTAGGTGGTAGCAATTTATAGCTTCTGTTGAAATTATTTAAGTGATTAAAAGTTCAATAACTTCTATTTTAATAAATTTTTAGTACTGACAGAAATTCTTTTTTTTAATTTTTTTTTTTAACATTTATTTATTTTTGAGACAGAGAGAGACAGAGCATGAGCAGGGAAGGGTCAGAGAGAGAGGGAGACACAGAATCCTAAACAGGCTCCAGGCTCTGAGCTGTCAGCCCAGAGCCCGATGCGGGGCTCGAACTCACAGACCGCGAGATCATGACCTGAGCCGAAATCAGACGCCCAACCAACTGAGCCACCCAGGTGCCCCTAGCTTAGAAATTCTTTATGCACCTATTACTTGTCTTCTAGTTCTTCAAATTCCCTATCATACCATTTGACATCCCTATGATCATTTTAATCTCATCGTGTATCTCAGTGAATGCTGAATCCATGGTTTTGAACAATCTCACACTTTTAAAAAAAAAAATTTAATAGGCCCAGCTTCTTCCCACCAACCTTTGAAGAACCTTCGAGAAAGGAGAAGCACAGACCTTCCCCTACCAGACATGTACACCATAACCCGGGAGGAGGGAGAAGGAATGGAGACAACTGACACAGAGTCTGTATCTTCCTCTGGCACTCACACACAGTCTTTAGAGCAACTGCTTAATTCTCCTGAAACTAAACTTGGTAGGTCTCTCTCTTTGGGTATGTTTTTCTTATTTAGCTCTGTTGTCTCGTCTAATAAATCCTAACCCTTAAGTTATACTTGTTTTTTTTAACTACTCTAGGAAAATTTCTTTCAATGTTCCACCCCAAATGGAAGACTCTTCTACAGAATGAAGCAATTGTTTGTTTGATTTTAATGCTAGTTCTGCTCTAAGCTTGAGCCAGAAATAGATGGTTGTAAGCTATGTAGTATTAGAAAGTAGGATGAACTATTCTCTCACCCTTCTAAGAAACTGACAGCTTTCATTTATTCCTCTGGGTGACTTAGTAGTGCTAAACGTATTTAAATATGGTAAAGTTTTGGTACATGTTAGTCTTACCTGTCATGAACATTAATGTTCATAATTCAGAGAGACTCTATCCTCTAACTGAAGTTTCAGGATCTAGAGTAAGGACTGTTTGTGTCCATGGTCACTGATTGTGGTGTGGGTGGAAACTGCAGTTAGCCCTCCAGGCAAGGTTAGTAGTAATGGCATGGAGGCATCATGAGAGACTGGCAGCAGACTCAAGAATCAGATCTGCCAAAATTCCTTGTCAACTTCGAGCCTGTTCCTTCTCTATAAAATTTGAATAATGATACCTACCCACTTCATATAAAATTCTTACAAGCATCCATGATATAAATGATTGGTGAATGTTACTACTCCCCTTGTTTATAAGTAAAATGACATAAACTCTTGGGACATAGAGGAGTGTGAGTAGTGAAACTGATAGAACTGTCTACAAATTCTAGAACTGGGGTTCATAGAACTTGAATGCAGTTAGATTACATGCTTTACAACAGAGATTCTGCCTTATTAGTGTTATATTCAACATGTAACGGAGATATGTTGAATAGAAGAATGACAGAAAGTGGACCTGAGTAATATTGCAAACTAAAATATCCATACTTAGATATATTTCTTACTTAGAATCTTCATCTATAATCTCTGATTTTGAGAATTAATTACTGGAACAACATCTTGCAGAGCCTCCTTTATGGCATGCTGAATTTACCAAAGAAGAATTGGTTCAAAAGCTCAGTTCTACCACAAAAAGCGCTGATCACTTAAATGTCCTGCTTCGGGAAACAGAAGCAACCAATGCAATCCTTATGGAGCAAATTAAGGTAAGATCAAACACTGCCACCCAGAAAATACTCTTTGTACCAGATTGGTTTTCTTGACCTCACCCCCTACTCTCACAGATGAGACACATCCATCACATCTTGATTGTTTATGACACAACATTCCTGAAACTGAGAAATACTACTTGCTTTGGTATGTATAGTATAGGAAGACTACTTTAATTCCTGCTTTTCTAAGAAACCATAATAGATTTAGAAATAGATTAGAGTAGGTTCACAAGTCATTGTTCCACATGTGTTTATGTAAAACTCAAATAGGTATGGGCCCTTAAGTTCTAAAGATAAACTGTAGACACTTCTCATTCATATCATTCAGCTGATATTTATGGCCCTAAACTACTTATCACAATTGTGGGTAGAGATAGGAAGGTAGCATAGGAAGCTTTCCTATTTAAAAGCAACAGTAGAAGGGAGGAGCCAAGATGGCGGAACAGCATGGAAGTTTTTCTTGTGTCTCACGTCCATGAGATACAACCAGATCAACACTAAACCATCCTGCACACCTAGAAAACTGAGGATTAACACAACAATCTGCACAACCTGAACCACAAAATTCAGCAGGTACGCAGCACAGAGAGGTGAACTGGGGAAGAGAGAAGCCGTGGAGGGCAGGGAGCCGTTTTTGCATGTGGAGAGGACGGAGGTGGGGAGAATACGGGAAAAGCACCCCCCCCCCCCCGCACCAAAAGCAGCTGGAAAGAAAGTAGAACCGTGGAAACAGCTGCAGGGACTCAACTAAAAATGGAGAAAGGAAAAAGAAAGGGTTTAAACTCTATTAAGACTCTATAAACAGGGCAAGTACAGAGTCTGAAGCTCTGCAACACAATACCTGGCGATGCTCTGGTGAGAAGGATGAATCCCCAGGAGCAGAGTGAAGCCTGGGGGTCTTTGGATCACATGGGAGAGGCGGTTCCCCTGCTGGGAGGACACCTGGTAGAGGCTCTGTGACTCCCCCAAAGGCAAAGGCCCCAGTGGACCTGGAAGAACAACCGTATTTACTGGTTCTGGAACAAGATTGCTGGGGGTGAAGCCTGGTGCCAAACGTGTGTGGTGATTTGTCATAATCCCTAAAACGCTGCTGCTACCTGATTGCGTGAACTTTTTCTGGGGTGGGTTGGCACCTAGCCACAGTCCCTGGGTACTGGCAGCAGCGCAGTCCCACGAACATTCCTGGGTGCAGCCAGCACCTGGCCATTGCTTGGTGACACCCTCCCACAGAGGGACAGAACAGGTCAAAGCCACAGTTCCTCAGAAGTAAGGGGTGGGGAAAAACAGCCGCATGTGAGATAAAACTCAGGAGGGAGGTTCTGCCTGGGGCATGGCCACAGACTGTGTAAAGCCGGGGAGTGTACGGGAGCTGAAGACAAAGGACGGTGCTGAAGGCAAAGGATGTGTGTGTGATTGCTGATCAGGGAGAACAGAGTTCTGATACGAGAGACTGGGTAGCTGGATGACACCATTATCACCACTCTTGCACATGCACATACACACCTACAAGCACCACAACAATCCACCCCAGTAAGCTAAGCAGCACCATCTAGTGAAGAATGAGCCGTTACACTAAGCCCCACCCAACCAGGCCAACCTCGCTCTTCAGGAACATGAGTCTCTCCATCTGCTTAGTTTATGGACTAAATTATAGCTATTATTAAAGCTATTCATATTATTAAAGCTATTCATAGTTGGACTTCTAGAGAAAAATGAAGTCATTTCTATCATATTTCAGTCTGTTCACTGGTCCATTTATTCAATTTTCCCTTTTTTTTCTTTTCCTTTTTTATCTTTTTCATTTCTTTTTCTTGAATACAGAAAGAGAAAAACTTTATTTTTGTTTTCAATTTTTACTAAGAATATTTTTCTTTAATTTTTTTCTATTATATTTTTTACATTTATGTAAATTTTTTCGAATTCTATTTTATTTCCATCACTTTATTTTATTCTACTTTAGTCTATTCATTTCTTCAAATTTTCAAAAGATTTCCTTTTTTTCCTTCTTTCTTTCCCTTTTTCTCTGATCTATTAAGCCCCTTTCAACACCCACACTAAAACACACTTAGGATCTAGCATCACTTATTCGAGTTGTGTGTGTGCGCGTGTTTAATTTTTTAACTTTAATATTTTTTTAATTTTAATTTTTTTAATTTTAATTTTTTTACCTCATTAATTCCTTTTTTCTCTTCAAAATGATGAAATAAAGGAATTCACCCCAAAAGAAAGAGCAGGAAGAAATGACAGAGGCTTAACTAACACAGGTACAAGCAAGATGTCTGAATCAGAATTTAGAATCACAATAATAAGAATACTAGCTGGAGTCGAAAATAGATTAGAATCCTTTTCTGCAGAGATAAAAGAAGTAAAAGCCAGTCAGGATGAAATAAAAAATGTTGTAACTGAGCTGAAATCTCGAATGGATGCCATGGCGTCAAGGATGGATGAGACAGAGCAGAGAATCAGTGATATAGAGGACAAACTTATGGAGAATAATGAAGCAGAAAAAAAGAGGGAGACTAAGGAAAAAGAGCACAATTTAAGAATTAGAGGAATCAGTGACTCATTAAAAAGGAACAATGTTAGAATCATAGGGGTCCCAGAAGATGAAGAGAGAGCAAAAGAGGTAGAAGGGTTATGGGAGCAAATCATAGCAGAAAACTTTCCTAAGCTGGGGGAAGACACAGACATCAAAATCCAGGAAGCACAGAGGACTCCCATTAGATTAAAAAAACCCAACCATCATCAAGATATATCATAGTCAAATTCACAAAATACTCAGGCAAGGAGAGAATCATGAAAGCAGCAAAGGAAAAAAAGTCCTTAACCTACAAGGGAAGACAAATCAGGTTTGCAGCAGACCTGTCCACAGAAACTTGGCAAGCCAGAAAGGAGTGGCAGGATATATTCAATGTGCTGAATCAGAAAAAATATGCAGCCAAGAACTCTTTATCCAGCAAGGTTGTCATTCAAAATAGAAGGACAGATTAAAAGTTTCCCAGACAAACAAAAATTAAAGGAGTTTTTGACTACTAAACCAGTCCTGGAAGAAATTTTAAGGGGGGACACCCTGAGAGAGAAAAGACAAAAAAAAAAAGACCAAAAGGAACAAAGATAGAAAAGACCAGAGAACACCACCAGGAACTCCCAACTCTACAAGCACAAGCAACATAATGGCAATAAATTCATATCTTTCAGTACTCACTCTAAACGTCAATGGACTAAATGCTTAAATCAAAAGACATAGGGTAACAGAATGGGTAAGAAAACAAGGTCCATCTATATGCTGTTTACAAGTGACCCACTTTAATCTAAAGATACCTTCAGATTGAAAGTAAGGGGATGGAGAACCATCTGTCATGCTAATGGTCAATAAAAGAAAGCCAGAGTAGCCATACTTATATCAGACAATCTAGACTTTAAAATAAAGACTGTAACAAGAGATGAAGAAGGGCATTATATCATATTAAGGGGTCTATCCACCAAGAAGACCTGACAGTTGTAAACATTTATGCGCCAACTGTGGAAACACCCAAATACATAAATCAATTAATCACAAACATAAAAAAAACTCATTGATAATAATACCGTAATAGTAGGGGACTTCAACACCCCCACTTCCAGCAATAGACAGATCATCTAATCAAAAAACCAACAAGGAAACAATGTCTTTGAATGAAACACTGGACCAGATGGACTTAACATATATGCAGAAGATTTCATCCTAAAGCAGTGGAATATACATTTGTCTCTAGTGCACATAGATCGTTCTCCAGAATAGACCACATACTGGGACATAAATCAGCCCTCAACAAGTACAAAAAGATCGAGATCATACCGTGCATATTTTCAGACCACAGTGCTATGAAACTTGAAATTAACCACAAGAAAAAATTTGGAAAGGTTACAAATACTTGGAGACTAAAGAACATCCTACTGAAGAATGAATGGGCTAACCAAGAAGTTGAAGAGGAAATTAAAAAGTACATGGAAGCCAATGAAAATGATAACACTACAACCCAAAACCTCTGGGACACAGCAAAGGCAGTCATAAGAGGAAAGTATATAGGAATCCAGGCCTTCCTGAAGAAGGAAGAAAGGTCTCAGACACACAACCTAACCTTACATCTTGAAGATCTGCAAAAAGAACAGCAAATAAAACTCAAAACCAGCAGAAGACAGGAAATAATAAATAGAGCCAAAATAATGCTATCAGAACCAAAACAAAACAAAACAAGACAGTAGAACAGATCAATGAAACCAGAAGATGTTTCTTCGAAAGAATTAACAACATTGATAAACTACTAGCCAGTTGGATCAAAAAGAAAAAAGGAAACGACCCAAATAAATAAAATCAACAATGAAAGAGGAGAGATCACAACCAACACAGCAGAAATACAATCAACAATAAGAGAATATTATGAGCAATTATATGCCAATAAAATGGGCAATCTGGAAGAAATGGACAAATTCCTAGAAACATATACACTATCAAAACTGAAACCGGAAGAAATAGAAAATTTGAACAGACCCATAACCTGTAAAGAAATCAAATTAGTAATCAAAAATCCAAAAAAAACAAGAGTCCAGGGCCAGATGGCTTTCCAGGGAAATTCTACCCCACATTTAAAAAGGAGTTAACACCTATTCTCTTGAAGCTGTTCCAAAATATAGAAATGGAAGCTGTTCCAAAAAATAGAAATAGAAATGTTCCAAAAAATAGAAAACTTCCAAACTCTTTCTATGAAGCTAGCATTACCTTGATTCCAAAACCAGACAGAGATGCCACTAAAAAGGAGAACAAAAAACCAATATCTACCAAACATTTAAGGAAGAGTTAACACCTATTCTGTTGAAGCTGTTCCAAAAAATAGAAATGGAAGGGAAACTTCAAAACTCTTTCTTGAGTCCAACATTACCTTAATTCCAAAACCAGAGACCCCACTAAAAAGGAGAACTATAGACCAATATCCCTGATGAACATGGATGCAAAAATCCTCAACAAGATTTTAGCCAACCGGATCCAGCAATACATTAAAAAAATTATTCACGGCGATCCAGTGGGATTTATACCTGGGATGCAGGGCTGGTTCAATATCCGCAAAACAATCAATGCGATTTATCACATCAATGAAAGAAAGGACAGGAACCATATGATCTCAATAGATGCAGAGAAAGCATTTAACAAAATATAGCATCCTTTCTTGATAAAAAAAAAACCCTCAAGAAAGTAGGGATAGAAGGATCATACCTCAAGATCATAAAAGCCATATACGAAAGACCCAATGCTAATATCATCCTCAGGAACAAGACAGATTGTCCACTCTCACCACATAGTATTAGAAGTCTTAGCCTCAGCAATCAGACAACACAAAGAAATAAAAGGCATCCACACTGGCCAGGAGGAGGTCAAACTTACACTCTTCACAGATGACATGATACTCTATATGGAAAACCCAAAAGAGTCCACAAAAAACTGCTAGAACTGATTCATGAATTCAGCAAAATCGCAGTATATAAAATCAATGCACAGAAATCGCTTGCATTCCTGTACACCAACAATGAAGCAACAGAAAGAGAAATCAAGGAATTGATCCCATTCACAATTGCACCAAAAACCATAAAATACCTAGGAACAAACATAACCAAAGAGGTGAAAAAAAATCATACACTGAAAACTGTAGAAAGCTTATGAAAGAAATCGAAGAAGACACAAAAACATGGAAAAATATCCATGCTCCTGGATAGGAAGAACAAATACTGTTAAAATGTCAATACTATCCAAAGCAATCTACATATTCAATGCCATCCCTATCAAAATAACACCAGCATTCTTTACAGAGCTACAACAAACAATCCTAAAATTTGTATGGATCCAGAAAAGACCCTGAATAGCCAAAGCAATCTTGAAAAGAGGCATCACAATCCCAGAATTCAAGCCGTATTACAAAGCTGTAATCATCAGGACGGTATGGTACTGGCACAAAAACAGACACACAGATCAATGGTCAGAATAGAGAACCCAGAAATGGACCACAAATGTATGGCCAACTAATCTTTGACAAAGAAGGAAAGACTATCCAATGGAATAAAGACAGTCTCTTCAGCAACTGGTGCTGGGAAAATTGGACAGCAATATGCAGAAAACTGAACCTGGACCACTTTCTTACACCATACACAAAAATAAACTCAAAATGGATGAAAGGCCTAAATGTGAGACAGGAAGCCATCAAAATCCTCGAGGAGAAAGCAAGCAAAAACCTCTTTGGCCGCAGCAACTTCTTAATACATCTCTGGAGGCAAGGGAAACAAAAGCAAAAATTAACTGTTGGGACCTCACCAAAATAAAAAGCTCCTGCACAGCAAAGGAAACAATCAGCAAAACTAAAAGGCACCTGATGGAATGGGAGAAAATATTTGCAAATGACATATCAGATAAAGGGTTAGTATCCAAAATCTATAAAGAACTTATCAAACTCAACACCCAAAAAACAAATAATCCAGTGAAGAAAAGGGAAAAAGACACGAATAGACACTTCTCCAAGGAAGACATCCATATGGCCACCCGACACATTAAAAAATACCCAACATCACTCATCATCAGGGAAATACAAATCAAAACCACAATGAGATACCACATCACACCTGTCAGAATGGCTAACATTAACAACTGGGGCATCAATAGATGTTGGTGAGGAGGCAGAGAAAGAGGATCTCTTTTGCACTGCTGGTGGGAATGCAAACTGGTGCAGCCACTATGGAAAACAGTATGGAAGTTCCTCAAAAAATTAAAAATAGAACTATGTACGATCCAGCAATTACACTATGAGGTATTTATCCAAAGGGATACAGATATGCTGTTTCAAAGGGGCACATGCAACCCAATGTTAATAGCAGCACTAGTAATAATAGCCAAAGTATGTAAGGAGCCCAAATATCCATCGATGGATGAATGGATAAAGAAGACGTGGTATATATAGACAATGGAGTATCACTCGGCAATCAAAAAGAATGAAATCTTGCCATTTACAAGTATGTGGATGGAACTAAGGGTATTATCCTAAGCAAAATTAGTCAGAGAAAGACAAATACCATATGACTTCATTCATATGAGGACTTTAAGACACAGAACAGGTGAACATAAGGGAACGGAAGCAAAAATAACATAAACAGGGAGGGTACAAAACATAAGAGACTCTTAAATATAGAGAACAAACAGAGGGTTACTGGAGGGGTTGTGGGAGGGGGTATGGGCTAAATGGGTAAGGGGCATTAAGGAATCTACTCCTGAAATCATTGTTGCACTATATGCTAACTAATTTGGATGCAAATTAAATTTTTTTTTTAATTTAAAAAATTAAATAAAAGTGACACTAGAAACACGTGGTAATAGGTAGATTGTGGTGCAGTTGAGGGTTACACAATGCACCCAGGCTCACTGCTAAGTCACTTCTCCAAAAATAGTCCTATTACTTGTTGTGCAATTCTCATGAGCCAGGCCCTTGGCTTTACATAGACCATCTCATTTAATCCTCACATCACTGATGAGAGAAATGATTGAAGCTGATAAGTGGGGAGCAACATTGCAGCCCTTGTATGTCTGGAGAGCACATGCTTCTGCCCTGTACATGCTTGTCCAAATAGGCTGTCCTTCGGAGAGCCTCAGCTCTCCTTGTTAACTGTTTTATACTGAGTTATTACATTATTCATAGTAAATTGTATATTCTATGACAGTAATATGCATCTGTATAAAATAACATTTTCTGCATATTCCAAACATTATCACATATAACAAATTGCTAACTAGCCCAATGAGTATAAGTGACTATTCAAATGTTATATTTCCACAAATTTACATTCCTGAATGATTTCTTGGACCTTATTGTCACTTTTCAGAATGACCGTAGATTTTAGGACCGAGTTTGCTAACTTTCCTGGACTAACATAAAATGATGAAGTATAACTATTTTTGTCTGTTTCAACCCACAAATCTCCAAAGACTTTAACATTTTATCATCTTTTCTATCACCCTTTGCCCCATTTTTTTTGGTAATATCTTAGATCATCTTATATTCCTTATATTTACTCTATCATGGACTTGGCTTTTGTTTTAGTGAAATGCTGTGCATCATGTAAACATAACTTCACTGTGGACACCGTGACTACCTGCAGTCTGTGAGCAGGGCAGGGAAGGGGTTTGTGGCCCTTGTTTTCAAACTCTGGCTTGCCCTCTTCACAGCATGTCTTATCCCACAGCCCTGAGCCCACTGGTTTACTTTCTGTAGAGAATAGGAGATGGAGGGAGCACCATAGTACCAACCTATGTAGACTTTATATCAGTCCCCCGTTTTCAGCCCCAATTTCCGTGCTCCTCTGTACTTCTGAGGCAGGAGCTTCTTGGTATTTTTGTGGAATCCATTGTGTCCTCCTGTCAGTGGTAGTTGGTAAGCTGATGGACTGAGTCTTGTCCACTTTTTCTGTTTCTCATCTTTTAGGAATTTCTTGATATTTCTATCTGCTTTTTTTCTTTTCTCCTACTCTCTTTTAGTCATTTTTGAGGGCATTGCAGCAGGAAGGGAAGAAAAGTGCATGTGTTCAGTCCACCATTTTTAACCCAAAGCTCCTAAAACCATTTTTAACTCATTTATTTAACATCAGCTCCTCAAAAGTGAAATAAGAAGACTGGAAAGAAATCAGGAACGAGAAAAGTCTGTAGCTAACCTGGAGTACTTGAAGAATGTCTTGCTCCAATTCATTTTCCTGAAACCAGGTAGTGAGAAAGAAAGACTGCTTCCTGTTATAGATACAATGCTGCAGCTCAGCCCTGAAGAAAAGGGAAAACTTGCTGCAATTGCTCAAGGTATGTGAAGGAAAGTATTAGAACTTCTGTTTCATAACTTACACTAAATGCTGGCCTTGTGGATGAGACTTTGTGTGTGCTCTTACAATCTTTTTCATGACACTATGACTTAAAATATGAGTTCTATCATATGTGTAACCTGTGACTAGATTTGAAAAGGTAACATTATGTAATTTTAAGATGCATCAAAATACAATACAGTGTTTAGTTAGATCTTTTGAATAGTGGACTTGTAATTCTAGCATTGAATTCTATCAAAGAATGTGGTTTTATTTTATATCATACTTTTTTTTTAACTTGTGTTGGTTTAGTCTTTCTTGCTTCATGTCCACCTTTACCTCTTCTCCCCCAAAGAGTCTCAAGGCAGCAATGATATGGCTCAACACTTGGTCCATATCATACCCAACAGTCTATTTCTTAAGGAACATTCAGCTTTAAAGCTGTCCTGTGTTTGGAGTTTAGATTTTCTATCAAATAGATTTAATACTGTGATTTCATTAACTCCTTTAAAATGATGCACATACAGCTGCTGTAGTTACCTGACTTAAGACTGCGTCTTAAGGATCATGGTTTAATTTTTGTTAGTTTCAAATGTTTTTATCACTGACCCTTTCAAGCATGCAGGCAGAATACTGTCATGTCCCTTATAGTTCTCAGTCATCTTTAACAGTTTTCAACTCATGGTCAGACTTCTTTTGACAGGGGAAGAGCAGAGCTAGAGATTTAAACAAGTTCCACACATCATATGATTTCCCCAGCAAATATTTGCTGTGTATTGGACCCCTCTGCTGTCTACACCAAGTTCACCCTCAGTGTTCCCATTATCACAGATGTCTTTCTACACCATCCCAAATAGGGCTCACACACTGCATCTGGTTGATGTCCCTTAAGCTCTGTCTTATTGTTATTATCTATAGTATTTCCATGTTCTTTTTTGTAGTATGTCGATTATTATTTGAAGAAACTGGTCATTTGTCCTACAGAAGCTCAGTTCTGAATTTGGCACTTGGAGATAGCATTTAACTGATTCCATTATTGCCTATAAATAGGAAGTTAGATCTCTGATTAGATCCAGGTGTAAATGGGTGGGGTGGGAAACAAAAAATACCTCATAGGTAATGTTATATAATTTCTGAGACATCGTGTCAGTAAGCCCGGAATGTCCAGTGTCCCACTTTTGACTGGTTTACCTCATGTTGGTGCTCTTTAACATGTTCTTCTATTCCCTTTAAGTCCTGATTAAACTGGTAATGCTGGAGAGTGGTGCTCAAAATTGACCAGGTATCAGAATCATCTGGTGCAATGATTAAAACTCAGATTGCTGGACACCCCCCTCCCCACCAAGTTTCTGATTCAATAGATTCAAGAGTTCACATTTTTAACAAGTTCCCAGATGATACTGATGCTCTGGGGACCTGGTCTGGTGACCATACCTTGAGAACCCCTGATCTAGAGGACTGATATGATTCGGGGTTTGTTGTTTGTTTGTTTGTTTGTTTGTTTGTTTGTTTGGTTTTGGTTTTGCAGAAATACTTCATACATAGTGCTGATTGTTTCTTTTAAAATGTTGTCTTACAATATATCTGAGTAATGATGAGGGAGGAAGATTCTCAAGTAACCTCAGTTCTGCTAATTGTAGGGCACATTACCTTAGCTACAATTGTATTTTTGTCACAAGAACCAAAATAAGAATACATAATGTACATTTTTTGTAATTTAGTTATTCTGATAATAAATTTGCTTTTATATATTACTTTTTGTTTATTCTACCAAAGTTAAAACTATTTTTTTCATTGTAAAATTAACCAGGACTTTAGGAATGACATGTGTATTTTTAAATTAAAACATACTTCAATGAAATGATCTCAAAATACTTAGCATATCTAACAGTCTCTTTTAAGGCCCAGATATTTAATGTTATGTAGGTGTTACATTCAAGTGGCTCCTGTAAGTTGAGGGCCTGTTGATTAAAAGATCTCAAAAAGACTAACTTAAGGGTTCTGATAACACAGATGTTAGTGATCATCCCAACAGGGTATATATAAGAAGTTCATTAGAAACCCAGAACTCTAATACAGGTTTTTTGCTAAGTCCTGTAAACGTATACGAAAATTCCCTAAACTACTATACGTTATAAAGATTATTCACTTATCTCTTATCTATGTGAACAAACAAAAGAAAACTTATAAAAATTGAATTAAAAACAGCTGTAGTCTGGCAGCAGCTAGAGATACAGCTTAAGCGAGAATTATTAAACTGGAAGATGGGTCAGAAGGAATCATTCAGAATTCAGCATGGAAACACAATGGAGGGAAAAAAACCAGAAAAGTAATAGATGTAGAGGATAGAATGAAGACATCTAACATATATTTAATAATTGAAGTTCTAGAAGGAGAGGACAGGAAAGAATGAGGTAGAGATGGTATTGAAGAGAGTGGCTAAAAATTTTTCAGAGCTGCTGAAGGACATCCCTCCACACATTTGAAAAATCTCAATACAATTTCAAGTAGGATAAATAAAAGGAAGTGTACCTCTTCACATAAAAGTGAAAATGCCCACTAAAAGAATAGAGAAAAGTCTCAAAAGAAGACCCATTACCTCATTACCTTTAAAGAAGTGATAGGCTCACAGTGTACTTTTCCGTGATTGGTGGAGTACTGTCTTTCGCATGCTATAAGATATAAATGTGAACCTTGGGGCAGCTGGGTGGCTCAGTCAGTTAAGCGTCCAACTTCAGCTCAGGTCATGATGTTACAGTTCATGAGTTCAAGCCCCGCGTCAGGCTGTCTGCTGTCAGTGCAGAGTCAGCTTCCAATCCTCTGTTCACCTCTCTGCCCTTCCCCTGCTCCTGCGCATACATGCACTCTCAAAAATAAACATTAAAAAAAAAAACAATAACTGTGAACCTTGAGAAAATATTTCTCAAGATCTTTTCTGATAGAAACTTCCAAGAATTCACCTCCATTGGAAATGCTCAACTATGTACTTCATGTATAAGGAAAAGTTAAGTGGAAGGTCGGAGATACAAGAAGGAATGCCATGCACAGGAAACCTGTCACCACACTACGGAAAAGGGTCCTGGGCCCCACCAGCCAGACCAAGGACATTTACCAAGACTTGGAAACAATAGACCACGTTACAGATGTCCGGAGTACCAGAAGAGAGGGTCTGAGGGCTGCTCTTCCTGACAGTGAAAGGAATGGGACCATAAGAGCAAAGAACACAAGTACCTCTTGCCCCCTTCATCTCCTTTGAAGCAGGGTTTATACTCTGATTTTGTGTAGAGATTATACCAATATTTTTCATTCAGGTTGGTAATCACTAATGGATATTGAAATTAATTTGGTGAATCACATACAGAACATTTTTTTTAATTTGAGACAATGAGACAAACATCAGACTATCTTGAATCTGATAAGGGTAAGAATTGTTTCTTGAAGTTCCCTGGGTATATGTGTGAATGTTGGTTTCTGTCTGACTGTATCAGACAGACGTTTGCCTTTCTGTGCGTCTGGGTCACAAATATTTGAGAAACATTAACTTAGGGGATAAAGTAGGTTTTCTACCTCTGACAGGTGATGTCCAACTCCTTGTAATAAACACCCAATAAGGACCCAACTCGCCCCATGGGCAAGTGTCATTAGCTGCTCAAAGCTGCCTGTCACATCTCTACATAAGGCAAAACAACACAAAGTGCTATGTTAGTCCCCAAACAAGTAACATGAAGAAATACTGCTCAGTAGCATAGGTTGTTGCTCTGCATGTGGTGCAAATGTTAACTCCCCTGCTTCCCTCATGTTGGATCCCAGCACCATTCACAGGCTGCAGATTTCTCTTCTTCTTGAGCCACAACTTGAGGTAAGCAGGTTGTTGGTCATATCGTACTTCTCTTTGAAAGACTAGAATCTCAACTTGGCTGCTCAAGTAAGAGCGAAGGTTGCTTCTCTACATCTTTACTCCCCAACTAGGTTATAATTTGCAGAACTGTGTATTGTTCCTTACTGTACAGTGTTGCCAAAATCTAATACTGTATAGAAGTAAGTAAAGAGGAAAAATACCTAAAACTAATAGAAGAACCAATTTTACCTCAATTAAGAAAAAAAAAAAGAAAGAAAAAGAAAAAGGCTAACAATTCAATAGGAAAAAAGGTGAAGACCGTGAAGCTTTTTTGATCATCTCCAGACTGGCAGGAAGAGAACACTCACATACTCACTGTACGGGCCTGATGTGGTTTGAAGAGGACATAGAATTTTATCAGAAGAGAGCAATTACTCAGTGCAGGAGCAAATGCACCCTATCTCAGCCTTTCTGTGGTCCTTGTTTACCAGAGAAGAACAGCTGCCCCAGGGGTGCCTGGGTGGCTCATTTGGTTGAGCAGCCGGCTTCAGCTCAGGTCATGATTTCATGGCTTGTGAGTTCGAGCCCCGCGTCAGGCTCTGTGCTGACAGCTCAGAGCCTGGAGCCTGCTTCGGATCTATGTCTCCCTCTCTCTCTGCCCCTAACCCACTTGCATTCTGTCTCTGTCTCTCTCAAAAGTAAATAAACATTAAAAAAAAAAAAAAAAAAAGCTGCCCAGAACATTGTCTGCACGGGGCAGAGTCCTGCCAGATCTGAGACACAGATCAGGTCATGATCTCACAGTTTGGGGATTCCGGTCCCACGGCAGGATCTGTGCTGATGGTGTGGAGCCTGCTTGGGATTTCTCTCCGTCTCTCTCTGCCCCTCCCCACTCCCACTCTGTCTCTCTCTCTCTCAAAAATAAATATTTTTTTAAAGGTTAAATAATAATAAAATAAAGTTCCTCTATTTAAAATTTTGAAAATGCCTTTCTGCATGAGATCCACTTGTGATACATTATACATGCTTGAAAACACAGAATAGCATCTGGGAGAGAGTATACTGAATTTAATAGTCATCACTTTTGGGGAGAAGTGGGAAGGTGGCAAAGGACATGTAATAAGAAGAGGGGTTCACTTTTTTTAAGGTTGTAAAACTTGCAAATCATATATATTAATATTCAAGTCATAGTAAGAAGACAACAATAAAGGAGGCCTTGTCTGAAATTTTCTTGGAAGCCCAGAATTTTTCTGAATTTTAAGACAGGATTTGTTTGTGTTGATCATAAAAAAGATAAAAGGAAACTGGAACACTCAATACAAAATGATATAATCCCCTGGGAAAAGTTTGGCATTTTTTATAAAGTTAAACATACTTACTGTATAATAACAATCCCACTCAGAGGTATTTATCCAAGAGAAATGAAAGCCTTTGTTCCCACAACAAACTGCACAAACCTAGCCACTGAATGATACACTTTAAAAGGGTGAATCTTACAGTATGCAGATCATTTCTCAATAAATGATAAAATTAAAAACCCATGCACAAATGTTTTTAGCAGTTTTATTTTAAATTGGAAAAAAATAGAAACAGCTGATATCCTTCACTGGTAAATGAATAAAACAAACTAGTCTGGTACAGCCACACAGAGGAATCTACTCAGCAGTAAAAAGGAATGAACTACAGATACACACGGAACATGGACAATTCTCAAATGCATCCTCCTAAGTGAAAGGAACCAAACTCCAAAGATACACAATGTAATTAAATTTATGACTTTCTAGAAAAGGCAAAAAGGTAGGGATGGTGGTGTTATACCTAAAAAGGATGAATTTTACCATGAGTAAATCATACCTCAGTGTATTTGATTTTAAAATGATTACAGGGCACCTGGGTGGCTTGGTCGGTTAAGCGTCCACTTAGGCTCAGGTCATGATCTCACGGTCCGTGAGTTCGAGCCCCGCATCGGGCTCTGTGCTGACAGCTCAGAGCCTGGAGCCTGTTTCAGATTCTGTGTCTCCCTCTCTGCCCCTCCCCTGTTCATGCTCTGTCTCTCTCTGTCTCAAAAATAAATAAACGTTAAAAAAAATTTTTAAAAATGATTAAAAACAATGATTTTTTGTTTGTCTTGGTTTCATTTTGAGGTTTACCACAAAACTATTGGGTTTAGATTCTAAGTTATGTAAGGCTTCTGTTTTAAAAGAATGTAAAAATTCCCCTTATTGTAAATAATACTTAGTTGTGCTGGGGAGTTTATTTTGGAATTGTCTAATGGAGAAAGCAAATACTGAAAGTTCAAGAACATACTTGTAATGTCAAAGTATGGTATGAAAAGATTAATGCCTTTTTTTTTTCTTTTTTAACTTTCCAAAGGTGAGGAAGAAAATGCTTCTCGTTCCTCTGGCTGGGCATCCTATCTGCATAGTTGGTCTGGACTGCGATAGATTGACAGGAAAACATTATTTATTTACCAAATAGAATCCATTTGGCAAAAAAGTTTCACATACATTGCTGTCATTCTTTTGTCCAATAGTGTGTGTATATATTCACATCTACATATATTTATACATACCTATGTCAGATGTATTTTAAAAGTCTCCGCTTGAAGTAAAAGTATGAAGTAAGTACAGCAGCCTGAAGTGTTGATACCAGTCCACAGCCCTTTGACTCTGTGACCTCCCATGTGTGCTACCAGATGAAAACACCAAGAACAAAGTCACTCCCTTCTTCTGTAGAACCTCAGGACCCGCCTGTTTCTGGGCAGTACTGTGAATTTTGAAGTTAAATTTTGGTACAGTACCAACTGGAATTTAGGTTTTTAAAATAATGTTACAAGACTGTTTATTGCAAGATCAGACTTGCAGATGGATTATTATTATAAATTGTTAAAGAAAACTTGTTAATTAGAATATGAAGGAAAATACTTTATTGGTAAAGTTGACATGTTTATTAAGAGATTATAAAGCAAATATGTGCAGTTAATTATGAAACTAAAATACACTTTAATTACTTTAAAATGAACTGTCCTTTTTTTCCTCTAAAGTATATTATCTCAAAACTCATTATGTTGTTAGAGACTCTACCGTTGGCTGGTGTGACACGGAACATGAACGTAGGGGACCAAGCTCATTACCTCGGGGTGATTTCATGATGTCTCTCCAGGCTCTTGAGACTCATCCACTTTTAAGCCATGAATCTGTTTTGAGAATTCTTTCCATCTCCCCTAATAAAAACTTATCAGCACATTGACTCTGTTATTAGCATTGTATCTAATATGAGAGTGGTGCTTCCCGTGGCCCAGCAGACATGCCATTCCATGAACTCCATCACAAGGAGCTTCAGGAAGACACCTTAGAGGCCAGGGTCATGGTTCCACAGGTCTTGTGAATAACTTTAGGTGGTGGTGGTACCTGCCTTTGATTCCTCTGAGTATATTTTATAGACTAGATCAAAATTGTGTTCCTAAATCATAAATTTAAGAATTCCATTTTTAATATTTATTTGATGGAAAAATCACCACACAGTATGCTCTGTAGAGTTCTCTTAAGCCTTCCAATTTATACCCTAATTTTCAGTCTCAGCTGGTGAACTGACTTTATATTTTGGTTACTCAGAACATTTGTTTCCAATTTAATTTAACTGAAATTTGCTGCTGACATGTTGAGTTTGTTCTTTAAAGAATATCTCCTATTTCTGTCTTTCCTCCTGTTTTAGAAGAACAGACTTAACTAGTGAATGTATTAATGAAAATGCATCCATTTCAGAGCTGACTTTAAAAGTTTAGCTTTTTTACTTTATGAACTGTGAAGATGTGTATGCCAGCAGCATACTATGTAACTACTAGTATTTAAATAAATTTCACTTTAAGTCTAGGCCTTTTTGAAGTCTATATAAACTTGTTTTGAAATACAGTCTCTACTTATGAATGTAATAACAAAAATACCTTTTTGCATGATAAAATTATTACTTTGATTGCAAAAGTGATATTCTTTCATGGCTTCAGCAATGAGAGGAAATGTAATGATTATTTTAATATTTCTATTAAATATATTTAACTGCATATTATATTTTTATGCCTACTCTTTTTCTGTTAGACACTGTCTCTTTGGGGTTTTTTAGTCCATGAATTGGCATTGCAAATTCCTTCACTGCTTTCTTCAGACAGTTGGGACCTAGAATGTCATTTGCTTGAGAGAACTGACATTTTGGTGCATAAAGTGTAGCCATGATACCTTCCATGTCTGACATCTACCTTCCAGCTGGATCCGGGAGCCACATTTAGCCTTACTTTGGGCACCTCTCAAGTTCCAGCCTCCTCTGTGATGTAGGCCTCTCTTGTATACAGTGAGATTTGCTTATGCTCCAAGCTGTGTAAGATCAAGAATTATATTCCTTTAAACAAACTTTCACAATTACATTCCTTTAAACAAACTTTGGCAGAAGTATAATTGAATTGCTTACTAGCAAAGCTAAGGCTTGGAAAGACATGCAGCGTTTTGTGTTCTTTTTAAGCCCCATGTTAGCTAATGATGTCACTGGAAATACATAGTATTGAGGAATGTGAAATTTCCAATAAAGACACAATTTGGTATTTGGTGACACAAAAAAAGTACTCGTACTATGAGTAAGTTGGAATGTAGGTTGCAATTTGGTTTAAGACTAGTCTGTTTTGATTTGGTTATCTGAAAATCAGCTATTATTTCAAAATGAATACACACTAGGTAAAACAACCTGATACAACTTTGCAGGTGTCTTTGAGCTAATTTTTACCCATGAGTGTTAAAAAGGATTTGGTTATTTATGCATAAGTTATATATAGCAGAAAAATCTTTTCCTCCTGCATTCAAAATGTGATTACGTGGCCTTCAAATTGTTACTTTAAAAAAAATAGCAAGGTGCATATGAATAGAACACTGAATATTGTTCAATATTAATATGGTGAAGAAATAAGATTTCAGTTTCAATAATGTAGATGACCACCCCAGCTTCCCTTTGAGGTGAGCTCACTTAGAACCCATAGTGGTTACCGCTCCAAATGTCTGCCTAGACTTGAAGACGACAACAATCCTCTCCACCCCTGCCTCTCACTGGGAACTTTTGCCCCACCACCATACCAGGAGGCAACCATAGGCCCAACCAGAATCAACTGAACCAGGCACAGAGCCCTAACCCAGGCGAAATTGATTAGATTCAATGATGTGGATTTGGTACTACAGAGTCAAGTCCGCATTTCTGTGTAACTCGAATTATGACAAAGACAGGAGCTCTGGGAGGCCCAGAAAGAGCAAGGAAAGCTCACCTAGAAAGCACAAAGAAGGCTAAGCTGACAGGCAGAGGTAATACATATGGGGTGAGAACGTTGGGAGACTTCAATTCTGCTCTAATGCCTGAGACAGGTACAGTGGCTTCTAGACCATGTCCCTGCATCCTCAGCAAACTTCTACATGTGCTTCGAGAGTGACTATCAGGTGTCTGGAACACAGTGCAGTGACGAGAGGAGAAACTCTACACTTAGATCTGGACAGAATGTCCGCTTTACTATTGACTGGCTCGGGGCCCATTCTTGACAGTTCTGAGACCCCATCTGTTTATCTGCAAGAGGAAGACAACAAATTACACAATCGTGAGTTATTAAATGACATAATCACCCCAGCACAGAGTGGGCACTCCAATGTTAATTCCCCCTTTTGGAAGTTATCTTCCTACTTCCTCAGCCTGAAAAAAGGTTTACCAATTCACTTTTCTTTTTGTGCCCAGTCCTTACTTAAGTGCACGGCACATAACACTAAAGTGTGCTTAATGAGTAAGTTATTTAATTAATCAACAAGTGAATGTAACATTTACCTGCACATGCCTGTAATAATCACCTCTTGCTTGGGGCACCTGGATGACTCAGTTGGTTAAGCATCTGACTTTGGCTCAGGTCATGATCTCACAGTTCATGAGTTTGAGCACTGTGTCGGCTCTGCTCACCGCTAAGAGCCTGGAGCCTGCTTTGAATTCTGTGTCTCCCTCTCTCTCTGCCCCTTCCCCGCTCGTGCTCTGTCTCTCTCTCTTTCTCAAAAATAAACATTAAAAAAAATTTTTAATAAAAAAAATAATCACCTCTTGCTTTTTAGGAGCACCTAAAGGAAATATGTTTAATTTGTTTAGTTTTGATGATGAGTCTGTGTTTTAAAAGAATTACTTTTAAAACATGATGAAATATTTACAGTTGAAATCATATTTGATCCAAAGTATTATGGGAGGAGAAGAGTGGGTGAGGGTGACAGTGAAAGAGGATTGACAATGAGTTGAAAGTTGTTTTCTTATCTACTCATTTTCACTCAATGCACTCCATAAGCATACATCTTTTTTTTTTTCTGACATCACTTATACATTGTGTTTTGGTTTTTACACATTTGTTGAGATATAATTTACATATCATAAAATTCCCTTGTTGAAAGTGTACAATTCAATGGTTTTAGTACAGTTACGGGGTTGCAAAATCATCCCCATAATCTGAGTTTAGAAATTTTTATTACCCCCTAAAAGGAACTCCCTGCCCATTGGCAGTCACTCCTCCATTAGCCTACTTCAGTCCTTGACAACACTAATCTACTTCCTATCAAGTTGCCTATGATAGGCTTTTCATATAAATAGAATCATGTGTGTGATCTTCTGTGACTGACTTCTTTCACTTGGCATAATGTTTTCAAGGTCCTCTGCATTGTAGCATGCATCATCCCTTTTACTGCTGAAAACTAATCCCTTCTATGACATGTTATGTTTTATATATTCATCAGTTGGTAGGCATTTGAGTATTTCCAACTTCTAGCTATTAAGAATATTGCTGCTATGAAAATTTGCATACAAGATTTTGTGTGGATATACATTTTCAGTTCTCTTGTGTACATGTACATACCTTGGAGTGGAACTTTTTGCATCATATAGTAACTGTATGTTTATTTGTAGAACTGCCAAACTTTTCTAAAGGACTACTCCACTTTACAATCCCACCAACAAGGTATGGATTCATTTTCCCCACACCTTCATCAAAACTTATCTGTCTTTTTGAATATAGCCATCCTAGTGGATATGAAATGATATCTCACTGTGGTTTGATTTATATTTCCCTAATGACTAATGATGTTAAAAGTGTGTTTCAGGGCCCCTAAGTGGCTCAGTCGGTTATGCATCCAGCTCCTGATTTCGCCTTAGGTCATGATCTTAAGGTTCATGTCATGAGATAGACCCCTGCATTGAGCTTTGTGCTGACAGTGCAGAGCCTGCTTGGGATTCTCATTCTCTCTCTCTCTCTCTCTCTCTCAGAATAAATAAATATTTTTTTTAAAAAAGTGTGTTCCATGTGCTTTGTATTTCTTCTTCGGAAAAATGTCCTGTTTCAATTATTTGCCCATTTTAAAAATTGGATGATTTGTCTTTTTATTATTTAATTGTAAGTGTTCTTTACATACAACTTTATGTGATATACAGTTTTGGATATAAATCTCTTATCAGACATATTATTTTCAAATATTTCCCACCATTCTGTGGTTTGTCTTTTTACTTTCTTGATGACTCATTTGCAGCACAAAAGTTTTTCATTTTGATGAAGTCTCAATTTACCTACTTTTTGCTTATCCCCTGTACTTTTGATGTCAGATCCAAACTTCATTGCTTAATCCAACAATTACAAAGATTTATTCCTATGTTTTCTTAAAAGAGTGTTCTAGTTTTAGCTCTTACATTTAGGTCTCTGATTCGCTTTGAGTTAATCTTTTTAATATGATACAGGAAGGAGTCCAACTTCATTCTCTTGCATGTTGTCATCCATTTGTCCCAGCACTATTTATTGAAAACTTGGTCCTTTCCCTATTGAATTGTCATGGCATCTTTGTTGAAAATCATTTGCCATAAAAGTAAGGGTTTATATCTTAACTCTCAGTTCTAGTTCCTTGACCTGTATGTCTGCAGCTAGGCCCGTCCCACACAGTCTTAATTACTGCAGCTCTTCAGTAAGATTGAAAGGGGGAAGTGTGTTTCCTCAAACTTTACTCTTTCTTTTCAAGATTTTTTGTCTCTTCCAGATCCTTTGCATTTCCATATGAACTTTAGGATCAGTTTGTCTGTTCTGCAAAAACACAAATTGGGATTTTGATGGGGTTTATGTTGAGTCTATAAATCAATTTGGAAAACATTGCCTTCTTAACAATATTTAGTCTTCCAACCCATGAACATAGGGTATCTTTCCATTTCTTTGGATCTGCTTTAATTTCTTTTGACAATATTTTGTAGTTTTCAGTATACAAGTCTTGCATTTAAATGTTAAATTTATACCTAAATACTTCATTCCTTTTGATGCTATTGTAAATTGAATTGTTTTCTTAATTTCATTTTTGGATTGTTCATTGCTTATATATAGAAATCTAATTGATTTTCTGTATGCTGATCTTCTATCCTGTAACCACACTGAATTCTTTATTAGTTCCAGTAGCTATCTGTATGTGGATTCCACAGGAATATAGGTAACTATATTCCATAGATCATGTAATACACAAATAAAGATAGTTTTACCCCTTCCTTTCCTATTTTTATGCCTTTTATTTATTTTTTCCTGCCTAATCACCTGTCTAGAAACTCTAGCACAACGTCAAAGTGAAGTGACAAAAGAAGACATCCCTATCGTCCTGATGTTAGGAGGAAAGCATGCAGTCTTTCACCATTAAGTAGGATGTCAGCTGTGAGACTTTCATAGATGCCTTGTATCGGATTGAGAAAGTTTATTTCTATTCCTAGTTTGTTGAGTAATTGATCATGAAAGACTATTGGGTTTTGTCAAATAGTTTTTCAGTCTCTTTTGAGATAATCATGAAGGTTTGTCTTTTATTCTATTAATATGGTATATTACTACATGGATTGGCTTTTGGATATTAAACTAACCTTACATTCCTTGAAATAAGAGTTGAGATTTGAAGCTTAATAATGGAGGCTGGAGTATATACAGTAGTATTCTCACCATTTTTGTATGTGTTTGAAATTTTCCATAACAAAAAGTTACTAAAAATTTAAGAGTCCTTTTTTTAATTTGTCTGTTTTTTCTTTGTTCGTTCATTTGTTTTTGTTCTTAAATTCCACATATGAGTGAAATCATATGGGATTTTTTTCCTCTGGCTTATTTCACCAAGCATAATACCTTCTAGGTCTATCCATGTTGTTGCAAATGGCAAGATCTCATTTTTTTTATGCCTGAGGAATATTCCAGTGTGTGTGTGTGTGTGTGTGTGTGTGTTTGTGTATCACATCTCCTTTATTCATTTGTGGATGAACACTTTGGTTGCTTCCATATCTTGGCCAATGTAAATAATGCCGTAGTAACCACAGAGATGCAGAGAACAAACTGATGGTTATCAGAGAGGAGGTGGGAGGGGGTATTGGTTGAAACAGGTGATAGTGAATAAAGAGTACACTTATAACGATGAGCACTGAGTAATGTATAGAATTGTTGAATCATTGTATTATGCACCTGAAACTGATATAACACTGTTTGTTGGTTATATTTAAATTTTTTAAAACTTTTTTAAATGTTTAAGTTACTAAAAATTGAATAAAGAATAGAAAGTTCTTAGAGAATTAGTGAAATGTAAATAGGAAACTAGGAAGGCGGGGGGAGTCAATGTTAACTTTAGGAAACACTAAAAGGTGAATGACAAAGAAGATATAGTCATAGTACACTTTTGGCTCACTGGATAACAATATAAAGTCAAAACACTATTTGCAAAATATTAGAATGTTATATTGGAAGAATGGGTATGGGTGAAGTGAGGAGACACAAAGTTCCTAAATTCCCACCTCATGTAAAAGCAAATCAAAAAGATAAAAAATGGGACCCCTGGGTGGCTCAGTCAGTTAAGCATCCGACTCTTGACATCAGCTCAGTCATGACCTCATGGTTTGTGAATTCATGCCCCCCATTGGGCTCTGACCTGACACTGTGGAGCCTACAATTCTGTCTCTCTCTCTCTCTCTCTGCCCCTCTCCTGCTATCAAAATTAATAAAAATAAACCTAAAAAATCATAAAAAATGGATTTAACAAATCCATATATTATTTAGAAATATGAAAGTAAATACCAAGAGAAAAGTTGAAAGAGGTGAAAGTAGTACTTTTGGAGAGAGGGCCTTGGGTCAGAAAAGTAGAGCAAGGGATTCATGTTTTTCTTTTATAATCCTTTAAAATAAAACAAGTAAATGTTACATTTACATAATGAACAGGAATCCAAAGATACCAGAGATATTGCTCTAACACACATAGTTATAGACTGAATTGTGCCCCCCTCAAATCCACATGTGGAAGCCCTCCCCCACAATGTGACTGTATATGGAGATGAGGCCTGTAAAGAGGTAAGCTTAAATGAAGTATAAAGGTGGAAACCTAATCCAATAGGATGGGCGTCCTTATAGGAAGAGGAAGAGACGGGGGTTCACTCTCCTTCTCCCTGCGTTTACACACCAAGGAAAGACCAGGTGACGACATAGTGAAAAGGTGGATGTCTACAGGCGAGGAGGAATGCTCTCACCAGAAACCAAATCAGCCAGAACCTTGAAATTGGACTTCTGCCCTCCAGAACTGTGAGAAAATAGATTTCTGTTGTTTAAGCCACTCAGGCTGTGGTATTTTGTCATGGCAGCTGGAGCTGACCAATACACACATCAACACAGAATAGATGTTAAAGTTATATTTTTAGGATCTATAATTATTGCCTATTTTTTGTTGTACTTACTAAATCTGATCTTGGATAACAAATAATAGAAAACATCAATAATTAATGGATTATTAGGACTCATTATTTCTCAGGATAGTAAATGAATGGATTTTTGTGACTATTTTTCCTCCTATTTCAGTATGTAGTACTATATTAGTCCAGGTTCCCCAGAGAAACAGAACTAAGAAGTCCCATGATCTGCTTTCTGCAAACTGGAGAATCAGGAGAGCCAGTGATGTAATTTGCAGCCCAAATGCAGAAGACCAGTGCCCCAGCTAGCTCAAAGAAGGTAGAGAAAATGAGTTCTCCCTTACCCTGCCATTTGTTCTACTCTGGCCTCTGGTGGACTGGACGAGGCCCACCTACACTGGGGAGGGCCATCCTCCAATTCAAATGGTACTCTCATCCAGAAACACCCTCAAAACACACCAGAATAATATTTAAACAGATACATAAGCATCCGTGTCTCAGTCAAGATGACATAAAATTAACACTCACAACAACTATATGTAAAAATACTCCTAGAGACGCCTGCCTGGGTGGTGCAGTTGGTTAAGTATCCAGCTCTTGATTTCAGCTCAGGTCATGATGTCACAGTTCATGAGTTCATGCCCCGCATCCAGCTCTGTGCTGACAGCTCAGAGCCTAGAGCCTGCTTCAGATTCTGTGTCTCCCTCTCTCTCTGCCCCTCCCCCAGTTGTGGTTTCTCTCTCTCTCTCTCTCCCAAAAATAAATAAACAATAAATAGATAAAAAATTAAATATTTATAAAACTAATATAAATGACATTTGGATCATTCCTGTTACTGCTTTCCTAATTTGCAAAAGCAATTTAAAATGTAGTTTACCCATAATATTGCAAATTCTGTTAGTTATGTTCCTTGAATCTTTTATGATAACTTAAGAGAAAATATGTGTTTTTTGTTTGTATTTTGATCAACTTTTCTAAACATTGTGCTCACTCTTTCTTAACAGTGTTGTTGCTGGCTAGATACAGGGTTTGCTATCCTTTGGGGGCCTCATCAAGAACTGGCTATGTCTTTTTGCTCTTTTTCTTACTCCATTGGATTACCAGGTCACATTCCCTCAAGGAGCCCTTCAGTTTCACGTTCAGTATTTACTTTCATGAATTTTCCCAAGGAAAGGATCTATTCATTAAGTCTGAGCTCTCTGACTTTCTATATCTATATCCATCTACATCTATATCTATATCTATATCTATATCTATATCATCTATATCTATGTCTATATCTGTGTATATCTTTAGACTATATGTATAGTGTATATCTATAGCACTGATGTATTATTGTAGCTGCTTTGTGTGAGCATGGATGTGCTACTCATTGCACAGCTAGGTGGTGATAGAAGGCTAATGGAATAAAGATTGAGGATAGCTTGAAGTCCCACCACAGACTTGAAAAGGACTCTTTTTAACTGCTTAGAAAACTTATAAATGTGTAAAACAGTTAATAAGCCGATCAATGATCATACTGTGGTATACCAAGTTCTAGAAAGAGTTACCCTTTTGCAAGAGCACTGTTAATCACCATTGATTGCTTTTAGTGTCTTGTTTATACACAAAAGCACTACTTTTACTACTTCTCTTATAACCAAAGTAGACGCTAGGATTCAGACCCACTCTGAGGAACTTAACAGTTTATATTCACTTTAGTGCAGTTTAAGATTACAATAAGATACAAATCCCAAAAAACGAGATATAACTTTTTGCTGAGTATGGGTCTATGGTAGTCTATAGAACAATGTATCCTACACTGAGCATAATTAGAAAATCTCTACATTTGGTGGTATAATGTGATCCTATTATAAACTAAAAAGTCATGTTGAGTACTGGACATTGTCCAATGTTTAATTCATATGATTCATTCTGAGTTTCTGACTGAGATCATTCTCTCTGAGCTTGCATATTTCTCCTGGGACCCATAAAATATGCAGCTAACTTAATTTCATGACTGTACTATTTCTGCTTCCTTTCCTGGAAAAGCGGAAATCATTCAGATAAGCTTTCAAACTGCCTTATAGACAATGACTGAAATATTTTCAAAGGAATTCCGTTGTTCTAAAACTGCTCTGATACAGTAGCCACTAGTCACATGTGGATTTTTGAAAGATTAAAATGTGGTTATTTCAAATTGAGACATACTGTAAGTATAAAATACACACCAGATTTCAAAGACATATGAAAAAAATATAATAACGCATCTCATTTTAAAATGTTATAATGTGGGGCACCTGGGTGGCTCAGTCGGTTGAACATATGACTTTGGCTCAGCTCATGAGTTCAAACCCCACCTCAGCCTCTATGCTGACAACTCAGAGCCTGAGCCTGCTTCAGATTCTGTGTCTCCCTCTCTCTCTGCCCCTCCCCTGCTCGTGTTCTCTCAAAATAAATAAGCATTAATTTTTTTTAATTTTATCACGATTACATGCTGAAATTTCAAAATTGTGAACATATCGGTTTAAGTAAAATGTATTTTATTGGTAAAATATATTCTTAAAATTAATTTCACCTATTTCTATTTAGTTTTTATAATGTGACTACTAGATAATTTTTAAGTTACTTATAAGGATCTCATTTGTGGCTTATATTACATTTAGAACAATACTGTTCTAAAGAAACACTCTGTTAAGTCCTAAAATTAACTCCAAATGCCTTCTGGAATAAAGTGCTAACTGAGAGGCTTCCTTGAAATTCAATTTCTAAAAGCCAGCAAGCATGAGAAATACACTTTCTTCCTTCAGAAATATTCACTCTTCATCTCCAATTACATATTACTTGGGGGTTATTAAGGTCCTCTTTTAAAATGTGAATTGAAGAAGATTAGGCCAGGGTCATTTCCATCTTGGTATCAATTATATAATCAGATCATTAGATTGCTTTTTCTCTAAAACCTGGAAAGGATAAACTAGTCCAGAGAACTACAGGACTTTTTTGTAATGTGATTCATGAATTACAAACTAAAAGTCTCTCCTTCTCTTCCACAGTAGAGCACAGAGCACATGTGAAAGTTCTGTTAGACCTTAGAATAGTTAAAAATTCATAAACCTTGAAATAAGTGCAGGGTATAAAAATCATTGCATTTTACAAAACAAAATTTAAAACTGACTTTGAAAACTGCATAAAATAATGAAACATCCTCTCCCTGACTCTTTTGTCCAAATGATGAACTCTTTAAAGCAAAACTTAGTTGTCACTTCTGCTTTTAAAATGTTCCTGGCCTCACACCTCAACGTGGACATCTTCCTTTGGGAGCTCACTATGCCTTCTGCAGATATACAGCCCTTCATTACTTGCATGCATGTTTATGTTTGACCCTACATAATTGTAAGGTCCTCGAGGACAGGCAGGAAGTCTGACTTATTGGCAAGTCCCCAGGTTTCTCACTGTCAGAAAGAGAAAGAAATTACAAATAAGCAAAAGGAGAAGGCTAGAATGAACCTCAAGGTACTGGATTGGAATCAGAGGTATCAGTATAAATCATGTTTGTTGTTTTACTACACACACAGAGATAGAAACCTAGCTAAGTGTATATACATGGATTGGTATACATGTAGCCAACAAATATTTAAGGGGGAGATACTTTCAGCTATGCAATATCCTGCTCCTTCTTAAACTATGGTCCATTAATTTTCATATTCATCATTTGGTTTTGCCTACAGCAATTATTAGCTTTAGTATGGTGATAGAAATCTAGCTAAGCATATATACATGGATTGGTATACATACACATACATTTTTTTTAGCTTTGTTGGCTCAGAGAGCCTAGATGAACATACCTACTGCCCAGCTCTTGGTTTTAAAATTTAAAATATTATCCCCCAATAAAAAGAACCAAGACTCCTTGGTGAAATGGTTGATGCCAAGGCTGAGTAGGGAAAATACAAAATGAGCCTGGAGCATCTTGCAGTGCCAAAAAGTAAGTAAGTGCCAAAAAAACAAAAAGATGGGGGCGTATCAAAGGGACATAGGAGTCAACCTTGAAGAGCTCCCAATGGCCAAAACTGGAACAATTTGAACAACTAAATAAATAATAATAGTATTAGATTATAATTCAAAGAATAAAATAGATACCCATGAGTACTCTGGGTGAATTTAAAAATGAGGGAGAAGGGACAACTCTTCCATACAGAAGAATTCTAATTGATACATTTGTTAGGAGTGGGAGAAACAAGAATCACCATACCAAAGCTAATAATTGCTATAGGCAAAACCAAATAATAAATATGAAAATTAATGGACCGTAGTTTAAGAAGGAGCAGGATACTGCATAGCTGAAAGTATCTCCCCCTCAAATATTTGTTGACTACAAGGAATAATAGTGACTTAACATTGGAGAAACCTGACAGAAACCGCCCTAGGCCAGGGAGCCAAGGCTGATATCACCCATCATGGGACGTATCAAGGCTGGGTACCCCCTATAGGATGCTCTGGAGAGGGCATTACACCTCTGGGGTATCCTTCCCCCAAATCCATGTACTTTATTTAACCATGAGAAAACAGCCAACCCAAACAGAAGGACATTTCACAAAGTAAAGAGAGCCAAAGATCATGAATTGAATCCTGATATAGACAGGATACTGGAGGAAAGGCCGGTGAAATATGACTAAAGTCAGAGCTGATGAACCTTTTAGAATATGTCCTGGTTGAAAAAAAAAAGATGAACATAACCTTCCAATAAAGAGATACCTTTATCCCATGATCTAAGCACCTCTAATAGTTGTGCTCTAGACATTATGTGCCTGATGAAAATAGTATTAACTGTGAATAATCCTTGCTAAAAATGTTTGATAGAAGTATATTCAAACCTTTAGATTAAAGTTCCAGTCTACTGGAAATAAAAGAGACAACAGTTAAAGAAAGGACATAATCAGGAAACAATCAGATAAACACAGAAATTGAGAAAATTGGCCTTAGACAACTGGCTGAGTCTCTCCAACAAGTTCAAGGTCAAGACAAAAAATCAGAGCCAAGTACTGTGCTTGGTTTTAAAAATGTTTAGAGACAAAACAATGAAATGTAATGCATGTTCCTTAATTAGATCCCGATTTAAACAAACCAGCTCTGAAAGGCATTTTGTGGTCAATAGAGGAAATTTTAATGTTGTCTGACTATGAGGTGACATTAAGAAAGCTTTGTAAATTTTTTTAGATATGAGAATTATATTGTGATTGTGTGGTAAAATAATTTTCTTTTTTAAAAGGATACATTCTGAACTATTTAGGGGTGAAAAGTTTAAAGTCACTTGTAAAAATAGATTGAACAAACCAGGAATAGTTGGGTAGACACCCCCAAGATGTCTACACTCTCCCTGCATTTCCATTGACATAACTTGCTGAATTATTAAATCAGATTCCTACCTTCTCTCCTTGACCCTAGATTTCCTTCTCTCAAACAACATACATATAAATGCATTCATAAATATTGCCTTTGAGTTTTTCTCTATTCAAAATCATACACATCGGGGCGCCTGGGTGGCGCAGTCGGTTAAGCGTCCGACTTCAGCCAGGTCACGATCTCGCGGTCCGTGAGTTCGAGCCCCGCGTCAGGCTCTGGGCTGATGGCTCGGAGCCTGGAGCCTGTTTCCGATTCTGTGTCTCCCTCTCTCTCTGCCCCTCCCCCGTTCATGCTCTGTCTCTCTCTGTCCCAAAAATAAATAAAAAACGTTGAAAAAAAAATTAAAAAAAAAAAA
>NW_026057578.1:51109685-51116829 GCF_023721935.1 Panthera uncia | reverse complement strand
TTTTTTTTTTTTCATTGAAAATCTAGCATTCTCTAATATTTAGGACTGTTGTGACCTGGATCAACCTGGCTTATTTTAATTTCATGCTCTTTCCTTTGGCTGTTTTGTACCCAGAATATGCTACTGTCTGTCTTTATGCTACATAAAATAAAATTCACCATCCTATTAAGTGTATACTTCAGTGGGATTAAGTACACTGATGTTGTGGGGCACCCATCACCATTGTCCACTTACAGAACTCTTTCATCTTGCAAAACTGAAACTCTGTCCCATAAACATTTCCTCCTCACCCCTCTGTTCCCCGCCCCCAAGGTCCTGGTAACCACAATTCTACTTTCTGTTTCTATGAATTTGACCTATTCTAGGGACTTCATGTAAGTGGAATCATATAATTTCAGTGTTTTTAAGATTCTACCTGCTCACCTTTTAAATCAGATCCTGGGCCAGAAGTGAGCCCTGATAACCCCATCTACTCTTATCTCATTTGGTTTTGCTCCCCCCACAGCTTTTCTGACTTCTCCAAATATTTTAGACCCTTAAGTAATTGCCTTGTGTATTACTCTGATTGTCTCACTTATCTCTCTCCCAAATTTGATTATTAGATCTTTGACTCATAAAATTTTAAGTTTCTTATATTTACAGCCATCTGTCTTACATCCATCTTTCTACTGGATGTTGGATGCCCCACAAACTCCTCAAATGTGGCAAATATGTTACTGAATGTGTCATCTGCCTGCTACTTCCTCTCTACTTTCTCCTTTGTGCTCTATTTCAGATTATGTCTACACCATTCACCATGTGGCCTAGTCAGAAGCCTGGAAGTCATTCTACATTCTTCCTTTTTCGGTACATGCTTCTTCTTTCCACATTCATGTTCATTCCATCCCATCAATGTCTTACAAACCACTCTCCCTGGTGTCACTCCTACTCCCATTCATCAGCACAGCTCACTTGGATTTCTATAACTAGGTGCCTCCAACAGATCTCCTGGCTCACTTCCCTCCACTCATCTTCCACTCTCAGGAACTATGGGACATCTTTACACATTTTTTATTTATATTATACTTGTTATTTATTTATAAGACAAAAAATATTTTTGTTTAACACAAATATAATACACTTGGATTGCAGAAAGTATTTGATAATAGATTTTCTAAACATCCTTCTCAGACAAAACTTTATCAAGGATATAGACGATTTGAATGGATATAGATCTGAATTAATAAGTTTGACCTAAAGGACATATATAGAGGGCTGCATCCAATAATTAGAACATACTTTTTTTCTCAACAGAGAATGTAATTTTGGAATATTCACAAAAATTTATCATGTCCATAAAGAAAATCAACAAATTTTAAAGAATAAGTGTTATTCCAAACTAGATCTCTATTACTCACTCAGACATAAATAACAAGACAAATATAACAACAAATTGGACAACCTACAAAAATAGGTAAATTCCTAGAAACAGACAACCTACCAAGACTGAATGATAAAGAAAAAGAAAATATGAACAGACCAATTACTAGTAAGGAGATTGAATCAATAATAATAAAACTCCCAACAAATAATAGTCCAGAACCAGACATGTTCACTGGTGAACTCTATCAAACATTCAAAAAAATTTACCAACCTTTCAAACTCTTCCAAAAATAAAAGAGGAGGAAACTCTTCCAAACTCATTTTATGGAGCCACCATTATCCTGATACCAAAACCAGACATAGACGCCACAAGAAAAGAAAATTACAGGTCAATATCCCTGATGAACATAGATGAAAAATCCTCAACAAAATATTAGCAAATTGAATTCAACAATATGTTAAAAAATCATACTCTAAGATCAAGTGAGATTTATTCCAGGGACACAAGGATGGTTCAAAATATGCAAATCAATGAATGTGATACACCCCATGAACAAAATGAAGGATAAAAATCATATGGTAGTGTTGGGGTATCTAGCTGACTCAGTACAGCATGCAGCTCTTGATCTCAGGGGTGTGAGTTTGAACCCCACATTGGGTGTTGAGATTACTTAAAAATAAAATCTCTAAACAAAACTCTAAACAAAATAAGCATACTGGGAACATACCTCAACATGATAAAGGCTATATATGACAACCATCAGTTAACTGCATTCTCAGTGATGAAAAGCTAAAAGCTTTTCCTCTAAAATCAGGAGCAAGACAAGGATGTCTATTCATAGCAGTTTTATTCAACATAGTACTGAAAGTCCTAGCCACAGTAATTAGGCAATAAATAGAAATAAAACACATCCAAATTGGAAAGAAAGAAGTAAAACTGTCACTATTTGCAAATGACATATTATATATAGAAAACCTAAAGACTCCACCAAAAAAACTGTTAAAACTAATGTACAAATTCAGTAAAATTGCAGGATACAAAATCAATATACAAAAAAAAATCTGTTTTGTTTTCATTCACTAATAGCAAACTGTGAGAAATAGAAATTAAGGGGAAAATCCTATTTACAATCACATCAAAAGTCATAAAATACCTAGGAATAAATTTAACCAAAGAAGTGAAAGACCTGTATACTTACAGGTATAAGACATTGATGAAAGAAATTGAAGAAGACACAAAGAAATGGAAAGACATTAGGCTCCCAGAAGACAACATAAGCAGTTGTCACGGCTCCTTGACACCAGTCTTAGTGATGATGTTTGGAATCAGACACCCAAAGCAAAGACAACAAAAGCAAAAATAAGCAAGTGTGACTGTATCAAACTCAAAACCTTCTTCACAGCAAGGGAAACCATCAACAGAATGAAAAGTCAACCTACTAAATGAGAAAAAATAGTTGTAAATCATATATCTGATAAAGGGCTAATATCCAAAATATATACAGACCTTATACAACTCAATAGCAAATAAACAAGCAACAGTATTTTAAAATGGGCAAAAGATCAGGGCGCCTGGGTGGATCAGTCAGTTAAGCATTCGACTTCAGCTCAGGTCATGATCTCACAGTTTGTGAGTTTGTGCTGACAGTTCAGAACCTGGAGCCTGCTTCAGATTCTGTGTCCCCACCACTTGTGCTCTCTCTCTGTCTCTCTCTCAAAAGTAAATAAACATAAAAAAATTTTTAAATGGGCAAGAGATCTAAGTAGATATTTTTCCAAAGAAGACATACAAATGGACAACAGGTACATGAAAATATACTCAACACCAGTAATCTTCAGAGAAATGCAAATCAAAACCCGATGAGATATCTCCTTATACCTATTAGAATGGCTATTACCCAATAAGAAATAACACGTGTTGGCAAGTATGCGGAGAAAAGGGAACACTTGTGCACTGTTGGTGGGAATGTAAATCAGTGCAGCCACTGTGGAAAACAGTATGAAGTTTCCTCAAATAATTAAAAATGGGACTCCCATATGATCCAGCAATTTCACTTCTGGGCATTTATCTGAAGAAAATGAAAACACTAACTCACCAATATATGCACACTCATATTCACTGAAGCATTATCTACAATAGCCAAAATATGAAACCAGCCTGAATGCCCATCAAACGATGAATGGATTAAAAAAACTGTGATATATAGATACAATGGAATAATATTCAGCCATAGAAAAGAATGTCTTTTGTGACAACATGGACAAATTTGAGGGCATTATTCTAAGTGAAATAAGTCAGACAGAGAGACACAAATACTGTATTATCTCACTTATATCTAGAATTAAAAACAAAACAAAACAAAACAAGCTCATAGATAACAGAGAACAGTTTGTGATTACCATAGGCAGCCTATTTTAGAAAGGTTTATTAAATTTATTATATAAACAATTATGTTTTTTTATTATTATAAGTAAAACAATCTCTAGTTATTCCTGGGATATATAAAAGCTTTGATTTTTATATGTTTATTTTGCAATTGTACATCTTGCTGAAGTTTTGTAAGAATGCTGCTGTTTCAGTTAATCATATCATCTACAAATGATCGCATTTTTTTCTCTTTTCCAAAAGTTATACTTCCTCAATGGTCTCCTTAATTTTATTCCTCACTATAAGCGTGTAGCTAGTTCTTCAATGTAAAAATGTCTTTGATTCCATATTTCTTTAAGCACACTGTAACAACATTTATCAGCAACATAACTTGAATTATAACACTTCTAGGCATTTATTAAGATGACTATATGGTTCTCCTCCTTTACAAATAGAATAAAATGTATTTTTCTTACCAGAAAGCCAACCTTGTATTTCTAAAATTTCTAGCATGCTAGCTTACTTGGTCATGGATTAATGTTCCTGTGATATATAGTTGGTATTGATTTGTTCATAATTCTTTAAGATTTTTCAATCTATTTAATTCTTTCCTACTTCCTTTGGCACTTTTTGGTACTGGATTCATGCTAACTGTGTAAAATGAATTAGGATGATTTTTCTACATTCTGAGACAGTTTAAATAGCTTTAAACATTTCCTCCTTGAAATGTTAAAATGATTCTCCTGTAAAACACGTGGACTTGATGTCATTTTTAAAAAGAATTCTTCCATAATTTTATCAGACTTCACTGATTTTCTATTGCAGATTTCTTGAGATGATTTTGATAAGTTGTTTCCTAGGAAAAAAAATAGTTCATTTCATCCAGATTTTCAAATTTATCAGCACATGGTAATACAGAATTTCTAATTTTAAATACGCTTTTTGGGTGCCTGGGTGGCTCAGCCCGTTAAGCAGCTGACTTCAGCTCAGGTCATGTTCTCACAGTTTGTGAGTTCAAGCCCTGCATGGGGCTCTCTGCTGTCAGCTTAGAATCTGCTTCTGATCCTTCTGTCTCCCTAGCTCTCTGCCCATCTCCCACACTCACTTGCCCTCTCTCTCAAAAATAAATACTAAAAATAGTTTTTTTCAATTTCTATAATGTTTATTTGTGTTTGAGAGACAGAGAGACAGACCACAAGCTGAGTAGGAGCAGAGAAGGAAACACAGAATCTGAAACAACAGGTTCCAGGCTTTGAGCTGTCAGCACAGAACCCAATGCAGGGCTTGAACCCACGAACCATGAGATCATGAGCTGAGCTGAAGTCGGATACTTAACTGACTGAGCCACCCAGGCACATCTAAAAAAAAAATTTTAAGACACTTTTGGGGCATCTGTATGCCTCAGTCAGTTGAGCATCCAATTCTTGAATTCAGTTCAGGTTATGATCCCAGGGTTGTGGGATCAAACCCTGTACCAGGCTCTGCACTGAGTGTGGAGCATGCTTGAGATTTTCCCTCTCTCTCCCTATCTCTCTAAAAATAAATAAACATTTTTTAAGCTAAAATAAAATACAATAAAATAAAAAGACACTTTTATTTATCCTAATAAGTTTTTTTGTTCTTTACAAATTCCTGGCTTCTGTTTTTTGCTATGACTAAGTATTTTATTTTTCTTCTTCAATGTTTTGAGAATATTGATCCTGCCTTTAATTTTTATAGTAGTTACCTTGACGTTTTCCAAAAACATTTCTTCATTGTTCATTTCTCTAATTGTCAACCTTAGTTTTGATATGGAACATTTTGACTCTATTTCTGATGAAAATATGGAAAACTTTACTCATTAGCTCCTCCATCTGTGCCTCAATCTCAGGGCCCCATTAATTCTCAGTTTTTAACATCAGTTAATATAGTTTATCAAAATACTACTGAATTATTGCTTTTCCCATTATTTATCCTTTTGATGACTTTAACATTTCACTCCATTTTATAAAGAGATTTAGGACAATTACTTAAATTTATTTGTGTTTATGTGATTTCAGTTTCATTACAGTCTTGTGGTATGACGTGGATTTAATAAACTCAATTTTCCTTCATGTCTAAATTGGTTGGAATAATCTAAGTAAGCAGCTTCTTGTCTCAAGAAGTGGTATCATTTCTGAACACTTACATATCTGAAAATGTCTTTCTTCCATTGTCTTCATCTGTGAAGGCATCTTCACTACGTATAAATTCTTTAATTGGGGCTCCTGGGGGTGGCTGGGTCAGTTGAGCATCCAACCTCATCTCAAGACATGATCTCACAGTTTGTGAGTTCAAGACCCGCATTGGGCTCTGTGCTGACAGCTCAGAACCAGGAGCCTGCTTCAGATTCTGTGTCTCTCTCTCTCTCTCTGCTCTTCCCCCGCTTGCTCTCTCTCTCTCTCTCTCTCTGTCTCTCTCAACAATAAACATTACAAAATTTTTTTTTAATTTTTGAATTTAAAATTTCCCTCTCTAAAACACAGGAGGATAGTTTCCTATCAACTTCTGGTAGTGCATGAGGCTAATTTGGTTGTTCGTCTCTTTTGTTTGTCCTTGCCTTTCCTTTCATATTTTAATGCTTAGAATTAAATTATAGTTTGTGTTTAAATTACACGATGTGTCTAGTTATAGAATGCTTTTCTCATCAATTTTTCAAGAACATGATGAGCTCTTTCAATCCATACATGTAGATCTTTCTTTGCTGCCCCAAAATCTTTGTTCAACTATATCTCTGAGCAGTACTTTTGCTCTACCTGTTCTGTTTTCTTCTTCAGAAACATCAAATACACAAGGCTCAAGTGCCAACCTTTGCTCTTCCATCAGCTGTCCACCCTCTCATTGGTACCATCTCAAGGTACTTATGAGAGCTACTCTTTTTCCTCGTGACACTGATTCTATCTTCTGCCGTATCAGTGATGGTATATTTTTGTGTCTGCTGTGCATTTTCCTTCTGCATTCTTCAGTTCCTAAAAGTGTCACCATACTCAACCTGTTCTCTCTTTATGGCTTTCTGTTTTGGCTTCACAAACAGCACATTTTTTGACACTCACTTGAAGAGGTGCAAGCGTTTCCTGAAAATTTCTCCCAGTTTCTGGAAATGAGAATATATACTGATACAGCATAATTTTCAGTGTTTAGGACAATGCTCCTTTTCTGTGTTTCTCAGTATTCTGTCCCAAGTCCCACCATCTCCACCTCAACAGACCTGCAGCTACATCACTCATCTTTGGTAGTAGCAAGAAATATCCCTGGATGTTGGGAGACTAAGATATTTGTATGTTTCAGTTATTTTTAATTTTTTAATTTTTTAATTTACTTCCAAGTTAATTAGCATATAGTGCAACAATGATTTCAGGAGTAGATTCCTTAGTGCCCCTTACCCATTTAGCCCAT
>NW_026057578.1:51089951-51099685 GCF_023721935.1 Panthera uncia | reverse complement strand
ATGGGCTAAATGGGTAAGGGGCACTAAGGAATCTACTCCTGAAATCACTGTTGCACTATATGCTAACTTGGATGTAAATTTAAAAAATAAATTAAATAGAATGGAAAAAAATAAAGTACTCTGTGAAGAGCACAATAAAAAATCAGTTTTTGTGAATCTAGGATATATATAAAAGTTATGATATGAGAATGGCCATTAAAAATTATGTGCTTTTGCTTCTGAAAGGGAAGTAGATATATTGAGAAAGAATGACAACACTCTTTCCCTCATAAACTCCAATTTTATTCCAAATAATCACATAAGTTAAAAAATTTTCCTAAAATACTCCTACAAAAAAGTAACCCCAGTGTCACCAATTCTGGAAATTCCATTTTTTACATTAGTAATTACTACCTTAGTTGAACTGAAACAGTCCAAAAATTCCATAGCTTCTATAGATTTCATATTAAAAGTTAAAAAAAATTCTATTTTTCATGATAAATGATGCTACTGATAACTTTACTTGGTAAACTTTTAGTTACTTTGGTTATTTTTACAATCCTACAAATAAACAACACATATATATGAAATAATATTAAGCCAGTTTAATGGCTTTCATTGGAGGCCAAGGAGTTGCATTTTGTTAAACCCAAATTGAACAGAGTTTAATTTAGGTTAATACAGAGAAAGGCATGCTCTGGATGTGTTGTCCTTTGTATTTCTTGAAACATCATATGAATTGTAAAATGTTCAAAGAGCTTCTTATTACTCCTATAACAGAATGAATACCTTAACTTAATTACACACAGTTAAGGGAAATTATCTGGAATGGCAATGAGAGATCATTTACTTGTAAATGTGGGCAAATGGCACCTGGTTTTCAACCTAGTGCAGAAAATAAGGAACTAAAGGATTAATATGTAAAGGCAAACAAAAAAGGGTTTTAGGAGAGAAGCCCACAGTAGAAAAGAATTCAAGAAAAAAAAGAATATGCTCTATGATCCTGAAAATTACACCCTATTCATTATTATCATGTTTGAGAAAAAAATAATTTCCTTGTAGCATGAAAAAGGAAAATATTTGATCATCTTATTTCAAGTGAGTAGCAGAATATTGGGTTAACTTTTGACTTAGATCCAACATACCCATTTATCCATCCTCCTCCTAATAACCAGTCAGTAATTTCATTTTCAATCAGAATAATATCTGAAACATATTTCTTATTTCCTTGTCTACATATATTTTCCTCCTGAAAGAAATGATCAAATAACCTACATAACCACCCACTTTAATACAAAACGATTCACATCTTTGTGGTTTTAAAGATTTACTTTAAGACCTGCTTGAGCATCAGCTATTCCCAGCCCTCCTGTTCAAACTCTTTATCTCAGTGTGAAATGAATGTAAGCTATAAAACACATCAAGAATAATAAAATGCTTTGACTCAAGGATATACTTGCATTTTGGGACTACATAAAAAAAATCCCACAAATTAAGAGCTAAGACCAGGGGCACTTGGATGGCTCAGTTGGTTGAGCCTTTGACTCTTGATTTCAGCTCAGGTCATGATCCCAGGGTCATGGAATCAAGCCCTGCATCAGGCTCCACACTGAACATGGCCCCGCTCCCCTGCTTGTGCTCCTTCTCTCCCTCTAAAATTAAAAAAAAAAAAGCTAAGACCAAATCAAACCCAAGTAATGTTACTGCAGCTTCACAGCACCATAGGTAAACCACAACAAGTCTTCCTGATAATTTACTGATTAAAAATCAAGATAACCATGGTACAGTCAGCCTGTAAGTAAAGGAAGACAATGAATTGATAAGTTTAACTGATGCCAGTCCAAAACAAGTAATTTGGTGAGATGAGTAGTATAAGGTTCGTTTGAGAATTAATAACTTACTGTAGTATGGTACAGTGTACTAGGTACCAAGCAGAACATGTAGACCCACTAGCACACATCTACAAATAATTTTAAGATGTATCATATTTACTATTCAAGTACACTGAGTCCTGGTGAAATACCTCGGTTCACTACCATGCAAATCCAGGGGAGGGGAGAGGGAGGGGGCAGTGGAGCTGAACCAAAATCAAAAGTTTACTGTTATATACATGGGATGAGACAGGTGCTTAATTGCCCCAAAAGAAACACTGGAGAATACCTCAAGATTAGGAAAATAAAGCTTAAAATTTATGTCCTTTATTTATAATTTAATAACTGGTTATATCAATGTCTGCATCGGGGGAAGAAGAGGAAATGTAGAAAAAATGGCCTTGGTTCTTACAATAAAATACAAATTAGTAGCATAACAAGTCCATAACTGTTTCCTAAAATAAATCCAGTTACCAACATCATTTTAAATCTCTTCTGACTGCTTCAGTTTTACTCCCTAAATTCATTTCAGTACAGCAATAAGGATCTGCAAATATACTTTTATTATCTTTTTTATTTTCACCTGTGGTATTACAGAGTATCAGTGTGCAGTATTTCACTCTGATACTACCACTTGGTTGCTAAAAACTGCTCTTATTTTTAATTGCCTTACAGTACTCTAAGTTTATTTAGCAGAAATGAACTATGGAACCAGGATGTTCTTAGATGGGCACTCTGATTCTCATTTGTCACTGCGTATATATTGTAGATATTCAGTAATAGTTCATGAATCTCACTTTGCTACATTTAGAAATTGGAAATTTCTACATTGGAATTGTGACTTAACAAAGTTGAACCAATATAGGATTCAGAAAGGCCTAAATCATTATAATGATATATCTTTCAATTAAAAATCTTAGAAAAATTCTTACTTGATTTTGGAAAGTTTCTGCAGAATCATATTGAGCTTTCCTAGTATTTGAAGATCAAGCTTAGGGGTTCAAAGCAGCACAAAGCAAGAACAAAAAAATAAAGTGTTGCTACAGCCTTCCAGGAAAGGCTGCAAGGATTCTGCAAAACAAATCACTGGTGCTTTACTGTTAAGGAGTAGCTAAAAAGGAAATTAAAAACAAAATAAACCAGAACTATGTGGGGTATTCATAAATATTGATTTGGATTTTCATTCTTTTCATACTTAATCTTTGGGGCAAAAATATCATCATTTGAAGACTTAAAGTCTCCACTAGATCTTGTTGAACCATGCAAACCAAAAATAAGATTATTTTCCCTAATATCCAACTTCTACTAAGTAGAATTTATCAGAAATCCCAAGTTTGAAAGAATGGGGGAAGGCCATTTCTTCAATAATGTCATGACAGTAGGCTGTGTTTAAATAATTAGCAAAAAGAAATTTTGTTGGGGGGCACCTGGGTGGCTCAGTAGGTTGAGCATCCCACTTCAGCTCAGGTCATGAGTTCAAGCCCCTCATCAGGCTCTGTGCTGACAGCTCAGAACCTGGAGCCTGCTTCAGATTCTGTGTCTCCCTCTCTATCCCTCCCCTGCTTGTGCTCTGTCTCTCTCTCTCTCTCAAAAATAAACATTAAAAAAATTTTTTTAAAGAAATTTTGTTGCAGTAGCAATTTTTTTAACACTAAATTTAAGGATTTTATTTAAAATAACAAGTGTGGGTGAGGATGTGGAGAAAAAGGAACCCTTGTGCACTGTTGGAAATGCAACTTGGTGCACAACTCTGGAAAACAGTATGGAGTTCCTCAAAAAATTAAAAACAGAAATAGCATATGATCTAGTAATTCCACTACTGGATATTTACCCCCCAAAATGAAAACACTAATTTGAAAAGATATATATACCTCTATGTTTATTGCAGCATTATTTATAATAGCCAAGATATTAAAGCAACCCAAGTACCATAGGTAGATGAATGGATAAAAAAGATGTGGTGTGTGTGTGTGTGTGTGTGTACATATATATATATATATATATATATATACACACATTATGTATATATATATATGTATATATATATACATAAATGTACACACACACAAAAATGGAATATTACTCTGCCATAAAGAACAAGGTATTGCCATTTGTGACAACCTGGGTATACCATATAATTTCATTTATATGTGGCCTTAAAAAACAAAACAATGAAAAAAGACACAAATGAATAAACAAACAAAAAACAGACTCTTAGATACAGGGAACAAATGGGTGGTTGCCAGAGGGGAGGGGGAGGATGGGTGAGATAGCTAAAGGGATTAGGAGGTACAAACTTCCAGTTACAAAATAAATAAGTCGCAGAGGTGACACGTACAGCATAGGGAATAGTCAATAAGATTGTAATGGGGCGCCTGGGTGGCTCAGACGGTGAGCATCCAACTCTTGATTTCTGCTCAGGTAATGGTCCCAGGGTTGTAGGATCAAGCCCCACATCTTGGGATTCTCTCTCTCTCTCTCTCTCTCTCTCTCTCTCCCTCTGCCCCTCTACCCTGCTTGCTCTCTTTCTCTCTCTCTCTCAAAAAAGAAAAATTATAATAAGGTTGCATGATGACTATACTTATCATGGTAACACTGATTAATGTGTAAAATAGTTGAATCATTATGATGTCTACTGAAGCTAACACTCCCTGTTAGTATACTGCAATAAAAAAATTTAAAAATATGTCATTTGAGCATTATTGGCAATTTACATAATCTATGTATAGGGAATAACTTTCTACTCATAAAAGCAAAAGGGAGAAAAGATTCATAAAAGAAAAGATTTAAAAAAATTTTAAATAAAACCTTTAAATGTCTATGTAAAAAAATTTTTTTAACTTAAAAAGCTCTAAAAAACAAACAAACAAAAAACAAATGGGAAATGTCAAACTTGGGGCAGGGTGGTGGTGAGGAATTCCCCTTGTAATATATCTGCCGGAGGATTGAAATTATTGTTATAAAAGGAGTTCTTATAAGAGAACTTAAGAAAAATATGGACCTAATATTTTTAGTAATGAGCAAAGGGCACAAGCAAGTAATCACAACAGGATAAATATAGAAAACATATTCAACCTTAGTAGGAATAAACTAATTAGAACTTGGCAAATTTGTATCAAAAGCCTTGGAAGGGTATATCCTTTGATTCAGCAATTCTGCCTGTAAGCCTGTGTCAGAATCAGATGTATGCAGAGGTTTGTGCATATGGGCCACAGAAAAGTCTGTAATAGTGAGAACTAAAAGCTCTGCTAAAGTGGTTATGAGCTGAACACAATAACGTATAAACATACTTTCTAAGATGTACATCACGAGTATTGGTAATTAGGGGGGCTTCAAAGGAAGCAAAAATCAGAGAAAAATAATAAATTATGGCCTTTAAAATAGTTACATTCCTGGGGCACCTGGGTGGCTCAGTTGGTTGAGTGTCCGACTTCAGCTTAGGTCATGATCTTGTGGTTTGTGAGTTCAAGCCCCGCATCGGGCTCTGTGCTGACAGCTTGGAGACTGGAGCCTGCTTCTGATTCTGTGTCTCCGTTGTCTCTCTCTGCCCCTCTCCCGCTTGTGCTCTGTCTCTCTATCAAAAATAAATAAAATGTAAAAAAAAAATTTTTTTAATAAAAAAAAATAGTTACGTTCCTGTGTAAAAAGCCTCTGTAAAATTCAGAGGCTCCCACAGTAAATACAGGACTTTATTTCACACAGATAAATAAGTCCATAGATACAAAGGACATAAAAAATATGAGAGCTTTAGGGGTGCCTGTGTGGCTCAGTGAGTTAAGTGTCCGACTCTTTGTTTCAGCTCAGGTCATGATCTCCTGGTTTGTGAGTTGGAGCCCCACATTGGGCTCTGTGCTGACTGTGCAGAGCCTGCTTGGGATTCTCTCTCTCCCTCTCTCTCTCTCTCTGCCCCTCCAGGATGCTCTCTCTTGCTTTCTCTTTCTCACACACACAAAATAAATAAATGAACTTAAAAAAAAGAAATAAAAAAATGATAGCTTTGTATAATCATTCTTTCTGAACCTACAAACATAGCTTGAAAGACTCTGTCTTTACTGAGTAAAATATTCAATAATGAAACCAACAAAATCCACACTAGCAAAGTCAGAACATTGTTGTGATGACAGAAAATGAAAGGTGGTACAGGCTAGCAATGGAGCACGATGACAATGGTCATGTGTCTTCTGCATATTACCATGTGGCAAAAAATAGGATAAAAAATGTAATACTTTCCCCAGTATTACAGCAGTCTAACCTAAGTATGGACTAAACTGAGTTCACCAAGTCTTGTGTATGTGTGTGTGTGTGTGTGTGTGTGTGTGTGTGCGTGAGTGCCTATGTGTGTGTGTGCACACATGTGTATCTCAGTTACAGAATCTCCTTAAAGATTGAAAATGTAAATTACAAATATAGCACATATAATCCACAAATAGCATTAAAATGCATTGATTGAAATTTGAAGCAGCTTCATTAAACAATTAATTTTACATAGTTTTCTTTTTTTTTTTTTTAATTGGCAACTGAGATTTATTTAAAGTAAGTCAACGGGCACAGCAGGTGGTGCCTAGCCCTGGGAACTGAGATTTCTCTGGGTGTGGGATGGGACCACAGCTGGCCACCAGCCAGGAAACACAGCCTGTCAACTCTGGGAAGGTCAGTGTCTTCAGCTCCAAGCTCAGCATGGGCCTCAAACAGATTAATAAGTGATTTCCTTCAAACCTATTTCATTTCCTCCTTTGGTTGCCCAGCAAAGGCAGTAATGCTGCAAAAGCTGTTCGAGAAGCTCCATTTCATCCAGAAATTGAAGACTGTATTCTGCTCCCTTCAGCTTGAGGCAATCTGCTGTACAGTTCCATCATGTCAACTGCTGATGCCAATTCCCACCCATTAGACAGGAGCCGTTCTTTCTGTGACTCTAATGACTTGCAGGTCTCCATTTCTGCCACGTCACACTGTTGCCTCTGCAGTTTTCAATCATGATCTGTCCAAACCAGTCATCCACGTGTGTTCATAGTTTATGAACATGGCAGTCCCAAAACCATTGGCTGCCCACTTGAGAAACTTGGCCATCTGCTCCAGAGTCATGTAAAGCAGCACACATTCAGTTATCAGGAGTGTTGGTAATTGTGGATTCATGTTACATTTCTTTAGCTTCTCTTCCAGTTCAGGTAAGTCTTGGAGATCTGCTTCAATAATGGCATATCTCTTTGAATCCAACAGGTGTCCATTGATTTGAAGTGTGCCCTCTGAATGTAGTTCCATGATGGGTTCTGATAAGAAAGGTTTGATTTGATGCTATGCTTTCTCGTGACTATCAATGGAAAATAGACTTCAAAATATTTACTTGGGAGATCTTCATCCTTTAATCTCAAGATGGTGATATCCATCCCAGCTCCAAGATTTAGAATTTAACAATGACGTTCTGTCTTCAGTAAAAATACTGACTGATGCCATGGACTTCAGCAAAATATTCTGTTAATTTCAGAGGCCTCCCTCTCCTCAGACAGTCTAACAAAATGCTGGATGTAAGGGTCATGCCAGTAGCCAATGCTTACTGTAAACCTAAACAGACTTGTTTGTTTCCTTTCTTGTGAGCTCTGCTGCTTTCAAGTAGATCTGCAAGGCCTTAAGTTTTGAATCACCTCTTACATATAGAAGCATCTTTGCAAGTGCCAATGCACACCCTCATCATCTGTGTCTGTTGAGGAAGAAGAACAGGAGGTGAAAGAGGGCCTCCTCAGGCTAGTGGTCATGGGTGTGGCGGTTCTGGGGTGCTATTCCCACTGAGGATGTGGAAGTGGGATCCACAGATGCCCGGGAAGAGCAAGTCTCTGAGAAAGCAGGAGAGATGTGTACATAGTTTTCTTATTCAGATCCCGAGATAGATGATTCATGCCAACTGTCAACAAAGAAGTTAACTATTGTATGGTGAAGAGAATTGAAGTCAATTGATAAAAAGCAATCATTAGTCACTACCAGAAAGATCACTGAGAGTTCTTAACATACCTACAGTATCAGTGTTTTCAATCTGAAAATTCTTAACAATCTACAGTATCAGTGTTTTCAATCTGAAAGCCTGGAAACCACATCATAAATTTATGATGGTTGTTTGTATAGTTGACCATTGAACAACACATATTTGAACTGTGCAGGTCCACTTATACATGCATTTTAAAATAAATACATTACAATACTGTAAGTGTATTTTCTTTTCCTTATGATTTTCTTGATGACATTTTCTTTTATTTAGTTTACTTTATTGTAAAAATACAGTATAGAATACATACATATACAACATATGTGTTAATTGACTATGTTATTTGTAAGGCTTTCATTCAACAGTAGACTATTAGTAGTCAAGTTTAGGGGGAGTCAAAAGTTATAGACAGATTTTCAGCATTGTTGACCTGATCGTTGTTCAAAGGTCAACTGTAGTTCTAAAAATTCTGAAAGAAAATTCAATTAACAAATTGATTCCAACTATATATAAAAGAGGATAATACACCATAACTTGGGTTTATCCTAAGTAGCAAGATAGTTTAATATTAGAAAATCCATAAGTACAATTTATTATATTAACAGATAAAAAGAGGGGTGCCTGGGTGGCTCAGTTGGTTAAGTGTCTAACCCTTGGTTTTGATTCAGTTCATGATCTCATGGTTGGTAGGAGTGAGCCCCGCATTGGGGTTTGTGCCCGCAATTGGGGTTCTCTCTCTCCCTCTCTCTGCCACTCTCTGGCTCTCTCTCTCTCTCTCTCTCTCTCTCTCAAAATAAATAAACTTTTAAAAAATAGATAAAAAGAGAAAAGTCAAAAAATAAAAGAGGAGCACCTGGGTGGCTCATTCAGCTAAGTGTCTGATTATTGCTCAGGTCATGATCTCGCAGTCTGTGAGTTTGAGCCCCATGTCAGGCTCTGTGCTGACAGCTCAGAGCCTGGAGCCTGCTTCGGATTCTGGGTCTCCCTCTCTCTCTGCCCCTCCCCTGCTCATCCTCTGCCTCTTTCTCTTTCAAAAACAAACATTAAAAATAATTTTAAAAAGGAGAGAGAGATATGGAGAAAAGGTATTGATCAAATTCAACATACATTAATATAAACTATAAGTAAATGAAAAATAGAAAAAAATTCTTATACAGGGAAAGAATGTGAATGAAAAATGAGGAACAAACATCATCTTAAATAGGCACTGTTAGAATCATTCATTTTAAAATCAGGAATGATAGCATGATGTTCACTTTAATTACTTTGATTTTGTGTGACATTGAAAGCTGTAGATAGTGTAAAAAATAAGAGAAAGAAATTACAGGCACAAGATCTAGAAAATAAAAAATAAAATTTATAATTCTCAACTGATATGATGGTTAACATTTAAAACACAAAAACCTATGGATAAATTATTAGAAAAAATAGAAGCACCTGGCAATTTGGCTGATTATAAGATTAATATATATATTTTTTGAGAGAGAGAAACAGAGAGACACAAAGAGAGCATGAGTGGGGGGAGGGGCAGAGAGAGAATACCAAGCAGGCTCCACATGGGGCTCGAACTCGCCAATGGTGAGATCATGACCTGAGTCAAAACCAAGAGTCGGATGCTTAACTGACTGAGCGACCCAGGTGCCCATAAGTTTAATATATATACATATTTTAATGCTTATTTATTTATTTTTGAGAAAGAGAAAGTGTGTGAGCAGGGGTAGGGGCAGAGAGAGAGAGAGAGAGAGAATCCCAAACAGGCTCTTCACTGTGAGTGCAGACCCTGATACAGGGCTTGATCTCATGGAGTATGAGGTAATCATCTGAAATCAAGAGTTGGATGCTTAACCAACTGAGTGACCCAGGAGCCCAAAGATTAATATATATATATATATTTTTTTTTTTTTTTTGGG